>NW_016159988.1:62656-67501 GCF_001687245.7 Rhagoletis zephyria | reverse complement strand
CGAGCAATCGTCGGCATAGGAGACAATCGAGACTCCCTCTGGTGGTTGAGGGAGCTTTGAAATATAAAAGTTAAACAGTAGCGGGGAAAGGACACCACCCTGAGGAACCCCCTGTTTTATTTTTCGCTGCTTACTCGTTTTGTCTCTGAACATTACCGACGAATGTCGACCACTTAGATAATTTGCCGACCACCGTTTGAGCCTCTGTGGGAGAGAGGAGGCCTCTATATCTTCTAGTAGCGTGGAATGGCAGACGGTGTCAAACGCCTTTGACAAGTCCAACGCTACTAGAATCACTACGCAAAATTATTGCGGTAATATTTGTGGGCGGAAAGAGGTAGGTAGTAACTATGTGGTATATTGCTAAGAATTCCAAAAATTTTAGGTAGGTCAATCAATACACACATAACTCTATATTGAGTATTTAAGTTAAAAAAAATATTTTAGTATTACCTTTTCGTTTCTGTAAAATAAAGAAAAATAATTGGCGATTAACATTTACTAGTGCTTGGCCGAGCTTCTCATGCAATTTTTGGTGTGCGCATTGATGTTGTCACACACCTGCGACAGGTCGATCCCTGACATCCCCCTAACAGGAAGCTCAATTTGCGGATTTGATGCTGGCAGCCGCAACTGCAGGGGGTAGAAATTTGGACGCCAAATCACCTGAGTGGTCGGCAATCCTCAGAATAATTTCGGGATACAATATCGAAAACGAGAAAGTTTAAACATTGATTCTGTTTAATTTCTATATACCAAAAGCAGTTTTTACATTTTGATGGAAATTTGTTGCCTTTTTCTAGAGTTTGTATTAAGTTTGAAAGTTTGAATTAATTTTATGGTTTTGGTTAAAGCGAATAAATCAATTTTTTGATGAATACATTTAGTTTTATTTGTCACCCGAAAAATACCCTTTTTTTCTTTATCAGCTGTACCCCAAGTCCGCCAATTTATTCCTATCTGTACTCCTTTCAGCATTTTAGGTCTGGCAACCCTAAGTTAAACTGCTGGTCATGGGTCAAAACGTGTACATGAAATATTCATTTTGATTGTAGATATTGATTTGAATCTAATAAATCAATACGGGCTTTTTAAGTGACCTAGTAGTACAGGTTGTAAAGCTAGCTGGCGGACCTTTTTTCGAAATTTTTCTAACACCCTAAAATCCTCAGCTTGTTCTTAAAAAAACATTTTCGCATGACTTCCGGTGGTAAAAAATTTTAAATATGTTATTTTTTTAACTAATTTTAGGTTTTTATATGGCTAAGAAAGAAGAATAAGTGGAAAGTTTTTGGAATAAATCAGAAATTTACACCATTTTTATAAATTTTTCCACTTTTATAAAATTTGTATAGAAAATTTTAAAAGAAAATAGTCTCTTATAGTCGTTACTTTCAAAATAACGTTCCATTTTGTATAAAACTAGGTACCATTTAATTAAATCAAACATCAAATTATGAAGATATGACATTTTTTATAAAGAGGCAATTTTTTTTTAAAATTTTTTCTAGACGAACTATTGAAACTTCAGAGTGAATCTAATCCAACTTAATCAAATTTTTTGTGCAATTACGAACATCGAAGTGGTTTTGGAAGTAATAAACAAAGTCTCTAGTCTCTAGTTTCTTTGGAACAAATTACAAAAATTGGTGTAAATTTCAGATCTAGTATTTCAAAATTTTTTCACATACTTCCAATGTGCTCACAAAAATGGGTTTTAAGATTAACTCGAGAATTTTAGGGTATTACAAAAAGTTTGAACGCAGTTTCATGAATTACTCGACCAGCCCTACGACCTGTACTAGGCTACTTAAAAAATGCGTGGTACCATCAGCTAATAACTTAACTTAAAGCTTAACTTAAGCTTTATAAAGTGACATTTTCACATAAATTTTCGATTTATAATGCATTTAAAGACTTTATCTTTTTATAAATTGGTGTGTATAAGTATAAACTATTGTGTATAATAAAAGAAAATAAAACTTTAGTATGTCTTTTTGATTACCTTTCAAGCACTCTACTTTGGTCTTTCTTTAGACACGTGCAGATCGCTCTCATTTTGTAAATTCTGATCATATAGAGAGCACTATTTTCTGTGGTTTTCGTGTAGATTGCACTTCTTTTTAGTATTTTTGGTTAATTTCGAGGGTACTCTAGTTTTTTTTTGTTTGATCATATGGAGAGCGCTTTCCCTTCTAGGTTTAGCTATGTTAAAAGGGAGTATGTTTTGTTCCAAAATTGCTCACAGTTTGATCCCATTTTTCTACAGTGTATGTAAATACTACATGTACGAGTATGTATATTTTCTTCCAAAAAAAAGCAAAAGCAGTAGCTTGTTATAATTTATTGCAAAGGCTCTCGTCGCCATATGATTAATACAACATTAAAAGTGAAAAAACAGCCTAAAAAAAACGAAATATTCACACATGTTTTTGAATAAGAAACACATGCAATCTTTTCTTTGTAATAAATCTAAATACTTCTAACTTAATTGACATTTATGCCATTTTTTAGATGTTTAAACCCCAAAAAGGGTCCAATTTTAGCAAAGTCATTTAAAATGAATAATACGTAATAATTTTAACTACATAGTAAACAAACGATTCTAATCCATACATGAATATAAAGGGATATACTAAACTTAAACAAACAAATTTATTCAATGTAATATGTACGTCAGGGATGTTGCGAATATTTGCATTCGCATTCGTTAAGCGTATGGTTCGCATCATTTTACACATTCGCATTCGCATCAAATGATACGAATGCGAATGTATACCTGAGCAGAGAGTCCACTCTAATATTGTTGTCTAAGTCTGTCTAACAAGGGTGCGGACAATAACCGGCTTTTAGCTTCAGGCGCTAAACGGTTAATTAGTATATTAAGCAACATTGATAGAAATAATTTTGGAGTCTGGAGACATTAAAACATTTGGAATTAAAGCCCAATTGAAGGCCTGTCTTAAAGAAAAGCGAGCTGATCTCGGTGAAAATCCTCTCGATTGGTGGACAACTAAACCACAAGATGACAAATTGACAGATCTGGACCGCAAATATTTGAGCACTCCACCTGCCAGCAGCGGGCCTCTAAGAAATCGCCTCATGAGAGAAAAGGCAGCAAAATTACTTTGTTTGAAATATAATATGCTCCCTTTTGAACTTTGACAACATAGGTAGATTAAAACACTGTATAGGTAAAGCCTTCGCTAAATGTTTTAATAATTTACAATATGTTTAAGTAATAAAAACGATGACTTAAGTTGATTACAGGCTTTTTTTAATGTTATTCCTAACATTCGCATTCGCATTCGCACATTGCATTCCGAAAATTCGCATTCGCATTCGCGAATGTGGAAAATATGACATTCGAAACATACCTAGTGTACGTGCATGTAAATATATTCATGTGTTTAAAACTTTCGAAACAGGAATTCATGGTAATATTAAATACATATGCACGTACTAATTCAAGTGTTTGGTGTGGTTAGAAATTTCTAAACACAATTGAATCATAATTTATGGAAATGTACCAAAAAGTAGTAGCTGATGTTAATATTGTTGTTGAAAATAAAATTTTACCCCAGAACGTGATATTTTGGCATTGTATTCCTGTTGAAATATGTATGCGTTGTGTTATACTTACGGTGACCATAAATATGGATTCAAAATGAAGGACAATTTTTCAAAAATATGCCCACATATATTTACATAGTATAATAATATCAAAAGAGTATTTATGATTCTAAATTCTTAATACATTTTAAACTTTAAAAATTAATCACGTTTTCTTAATCGATATTAATCTTTTTTTACATGAATATTTATAAAAGTATAGTAAAATTTATTATAATTACAATAGCTTACACGAAAAGTGAAAATCTTTAAAACATTATTTTATAGGCAAATTTTGAGTCGTTCAAAATGAAAGCAATACCTTTTTTTTGTTTTTTGGTACTTTTCGCAGTTATTTGTCAATAATCGAGGTCATGAATCGACGTAAACGACGAGTTACAAAGTGCCCTTTACAGAATTATATAATTAGTGCAGATTGCGCTCCATAGCATCTACATTTCTAATCCGATTTTCATTATCTTTGGCTCAAAATTTACTGTAATGATATATCTTCTTTATCGAATTTTTAAAATAATGAAAAAAATAATCAAATGAAACTGCGTATTTGATTGAAAATCTTTCTTTTTTCGACTTTGACGACAAAATGCAAATGGTCGCCTGTAGCACTAATAATTTTCATTGAAGTCGCCACAAGTTATATATTTTGGTATGAGGCACATTAATACCCTTCGAGCTGTAAGTCGCTTACGTTTATTGGGAGATTTTTTCATGAGATATTGAAGAAAAGCTACGAAAAGTACCAAAAAAACCCTTTTTTGAAAAAAATCCATCCATTGTCCGATAATTTTAAAATAACGAATAAAATGCGGGACACATGCAGGACACTTGGAAAAAATCAGTACATTTTCAGGTTTTTCAGGTTTGAAAAACTACGCAGGACCGACCTTTGAAAAACAGTACGGTCCTGCAAAAAACAGAACGGATGGTCACCAGTTACAGGATTTAGTCCGGAGATTTTTTTCCTGTAAGTTCATGAAAAGTGTCAAACGATCAGCTGATTTACATGTGCAAACAAAAACAGAAAGCGGTGAAAGCAAAGAACCGTATATTTGTTAAAAAATGGAAGTAAACAACGAAATATTTAAATATGTACAGATTTTAATAATTAATTAGTGATAGTTCAGCCAAATCAGTGTTGTACCAATGACATGTAAACAAACCGTCTGACGTTTTTACAGGAAATAGTGCTTTTTGCGTTCCTATGCACTTCTG
>NW_016159988.1:53291-62631 GCF_001687245.7 Rhagoletis zephyria | reverse complement strand
TTCATTTGGATTTCGGCAAGGTACCCAGAACTCCCAGTCATCGGTCATATATTGACTGGGACAAATTTACCTTTAACAGCTGGAACATGCATACTATCAGCTCTACGCTGTCGTCTCTGAACAGCTCAGCTGTTATTCCGTCGAATCCGCCTGCCTGCTCATCTTTTTAGGCAGACGTCTTTAGCCGCAGGGTATGTGTATCTCTCTGTAGCAGCGACACGGTACTCTTCTTAGTACCAGTGTTTCCTCTGTGGTTTGTAGTAGCCAATCATCTCGTCTGCAGCGTTATGAAGAGATTGGTAGATAGTATACCACTGATCATAGAATATATACATATATACATGTTGTGATTGCAAGTTTCCGAAGCACAGATCCGCATGCGGATCTTGGCTGCAAAAATGTAGATATTTGAGCCGATATCAACGACGTCAAGAATTTATCAAGCTTACATCACACCGCCATCTATTTAGCTTTCCGTCCATACATCGGGCGACACTCAAGTTGATTCATTAGCGTTTCGAAGCTGGTCCGGTAATAGGATCAGAAGCTAGCGCCGAAGTCGGTAAACAGATTGTAACATCGTGTCGTGACTGTGAACCTTGAAACGATGTACCAAAGTCTCCACTAAACTATAAATCCCACATCAAATTTGTGCACAGCCTCATACCCTCAATAACACATGTCGCACGCTGAAAATTTTTGCAACCATGCACCGTCCATTGCTGTACTGCAGCGTTGTCGGCCTTGTATTTCTTTACAACATCCAGCAGTTGGATAGTAGGCATATTCTAGGAAAATTTATGATTTATTTAGTGCGCAAATCCTACAATAGTGGTATGCATAGGTTGCACGGTAAAACCCGATTTTCATATGGGGCAGGTTTGCAAACCATATTTCAGTCCCATTTCATTTGATACCAAACTTGTTTAATTTGCATAAGCGGTTTGTTTATTATCCAGAAAATACTTTTATTTTGTTCAAAAGAAACTGTTACTTTCAGTCCTTGGCTGCAACAGCAAAAAAAACTTGCATTGGATTCACAAATACCTATAAATAAGTTCCGAAGTTTAGTTGAAAATAGTTTGGGCTTTAAAATCCTACGTGGGTCCGCCACTGACTCGAATCGAAGAAAAATAGTTGCGCAATAAAGTGTTAAAACACGAAATTTTTAAATACATTCAATTTTTCGCTTTATTTATAAAACATCCCAGCTATCACATTTGCCAGACAAAATCTGATATCAGAAAAGTCGGAATATTTAGACAAGTCTTAAAGGTTTCATACAGATTTCTGGGCGAAATGTCTGAAGAATTTTATCTATTTCCTTATCCGATATGTCTGATCGAATTATGTCCGATTTCGGGCATACACGTCTGATAATTCTTATTTTCCATGATTATTTGCTCAGACATCTGTTATATATCCATCAGAATCATCGGTAATAAAGTCAGAATTTCCCAGGTCGTGTCGGTTAGACTTCCTATCAAACATTTCACACGCTTCTCTGACCGATATCGGCCAAAATCATACAGATTTCTGACTAACAATGGTTTTTGACAACTCATACGTGCGAGCAGATTGAAAGCATTAATTAAATTTAAACTCGTTTCCTAGGATTTCGCAAAATAACAAACTCTTTGCATTCAACCCAACCCAATATCACGATTTGCAGGTTTTACAGGATTTACAGAAAAAGCTGGTTTCGCCATTAATAAATCTTATGTGGTGGTGAGTTAATCATATATTAAGTACACTGAGAAGATGACAATAAGAGATAATCTTTTGATTATAATTAAACATCCCCTGAGAAATCGGCTGTCAGTATTTCAAACTTAAGACGACTACTGCTACGGTGCAATGTAAGTTCTAAAATTTTGGAAAAGGTGCAAACTACCGACTCTTGGACATGATATATGTAGCTTTACTTTGATTTTTGATTTTTTTGCACATACACATTTAACACTATTAAATTTCATTCATACTCGAAAATTCGTTTAGCGATAATTCGGTAATATACGTTTTAGTCAACATTTTAATGTGAATGTTGTATTTAATAAGCAGACCAATTAAATATGTTTTAAATTTGTAGCTTAAAAATATGCAAACAGATTCTGACTCGAGCTCGTCTTCTGCTGAAACTGAATGGGCTACAAATTTTTTTAATTATCTCAATTTTTATAAATTCTCTAGAATTAACTATATTTTTATAAAAAATTTAAAATAAGTAAGGAAGGAAAAAATTTTCAAAACCTGTAAATACATTTTACTACTATTTTCGTGAGCACAGCTGTACATACATACGTAATACCTTTGATTTGTTTTAAAGTAATGAATTTTTATATTGATAATACTATAAGTATTTAAAAGTCTATTAGTTATTTTTTGTTAAATTAATGCGCTGTTATTTGGTTGTTATATTGTTAACCCTTCGATTTGTGAGAAGGTCCCTAGGGACCTTTTCGTATTTCATGTGCCTATATCTTTTTGTTCAATGCATTTTTGAAAAGAATTTATACATGTATTCCAAGAATAAATTAAGCAGAATCGTTTAAAATAAGTTTCGAAGGGATGCGGGATCACGTTCGAGTGTTATTGAGATTTCAACATATATAGTACGGGGATTAGTGACAAGGTCCCTAGGGACCTTGTACAATTTTAGAAGAAATAACAAGTTACTTGCATTTTTAAAAAAAAGAATTTATACATGTATTCCAAGAATAAATTAAGCTGAATCGTTTAAAATAAGTTTCGAAGGGATACGGGATCACGTTCGAGTGTTATTGAGATTTCAACATATATAGTACGGGGATTAGTGACAAGGTCCCTAGGGACCTTGTACAATTTTAGAAGAAATAACAGGTTACTTGTCTTCATGTTTTTATTTTTTTTTCACTTGTTCTTCAAATTATTTCATTCCTAATATATATGCAGGACGTTAATTTAATCAAAAGACAACATAAATACCAAAGAAGTTGCACATGTACAGTCGAAACATCGAGCAACTCTTTGTAGGTCCCTAAGGACCTTCTCACGAATCTAACGTCATCGGCACTGTCACTCATCGGAGGGTTAATAATAAAAACTACGCTTAAAAATGAGCTGATTTGTATGGCTTTGTACTGACTTTTGATCCCAACTGTACTGATTATGTCACTATAATATCTGGCCACCCTAAATAAAAAGAAACTGTGTAACAGAACTTATTATTTAACATTACGATAAAAATTAGATGGCAACCCTAATTATTAATTCGCCAGGATGGAGAGTACTGGTTTATGCATACTTATTAATAAACTAGACGGTTTCTACCAGTTGTCTTTCTAGAATGAATGGAGGATAATCATTGTCGAAATAAAGTCCACTCTAAAGAAAGTTGCTGCTATTTTTGACAGATGTTCCATTGAAAATTATGTCCAAAAGCTGCAACTAACTTTACAGTCCACTTTATTTTAGCTAAGAATACGCCCTATTTTTTACTGGTGCGGATTTTTACTGCAGGGCTGTTGGTCAGCTCTTTTATAAAAGGCAAATGTTATGCATATATATGTACGTAGTGTACTGTATATTTCTACATACATGCACATACATGCATACACATGTACTTTAACTGTCCGAATCATTAAATTATTGAAATGCGCTGACGGCATTTTGGCATCAAACTGTTTGCCAGCAACTTTCGCAGCTTGGTGATCTGTGCAATGGGCTTTGTGGTCAGTAATCGACCGCGACCAATGTGTGAAAGGTGGACGTTCGGTTATGTGCGTGCAAGGCTCTTATATATCAATATTGTGGCTCACAAATAAAGGCAGACAGTCACAGTTACATATAAATCAATATTAACATACAGTTGGGCTGCGAAGAATCGCGAGAGTCCCCAGGAACCCTCACCGGGAACTACAGAAGGGATGTCAGTGGCAAAAATACATCGATGTTTTTCTTTGATTCGATGCATCGAAATTTACATCGATATTTTTCGATGCATCGAAGGGCATACATCGATGCATCGATTTGCATAGGATTTTTCAGATAATGTTTCACAACAAAATATGTTATTAGCAAAATTGTAGAAAATTTGAAATAAATTACTTCAACTGAGCTAATTATGTTTCTAAAGGAACTTTTTGCAGCCATTTAAATTTTTTGACCAAAGTCACTTCTTTTTTTTTTGAACAATTGAAAAACTGGAATGACGGTTCAATGTACCGTAGATGTCAGTTTTCAAAATACACCGATACATCGATGCATCGATACATTGACTATTTATACATCGAGTGGAAAATTTTCGATGCATCGAAGCAAAACATCGATATTTTCGATGCATGGATGTTTTTTTCGACATCCCTAAACTACAGTCGCAAGATAATATTATAAACATCATCGTTATTTTAAGTGCTGGTGTCTCCATGTGGAATTCACTGAAAAAAATACCTTAAAATATAAATTACAATGGTAATACGTAATTTCTGTACATACATAGTAGCATCACTTGCACACTTACATATGTATACTAGGTTTGAATAAAGAACGGTTGGGCCACGGATGCCACATTTGGTCACTTGTGACCAAAATAGGTAACTTTTTGAGTGCTTGGTAACCTGGCAACTCTTTTTTTTTATTTTGGTAACTTTTGGTAAGTTTGTCGTGTATAAAGTCAGACTAAAAGAGTTGGATTAATTTGATAAATTGTACTATGGTTGTGTGAAGCGGTGACAACACTACTAGAAACAATTGCGTTGATCAGTGCATGAATCACGTAACTTTGAAACGATAGTCGTTCAAACTAGTGGTAGCAAACTATCGATAGTGGACACCATCGATAGTTAATGATAGTTTTTTGGGTCACTATCGATAGTCTCGATAGTGTGGATGAATTTTTTTAATTTGAATGCAGCAAAAAGACATGTAAAAATTACGTTTGAAGGTAATATGAATTCATTTATTTAAATAATAAATAATATATTAAATTGCATGTTTCAAGTTGCTGAAGAATCTCGTTGATGTTTGCCAATTTTTTTGCTTTCAGTGTCACGCATTTTCTTCCATATAAAAACGAACTTCTTTGTATAGAAGGGAATCCGTCACACTGTTTATTATAATAAAATTTAAAGGAATATAAAATTGCATACCAAAAATTTTTCTCAAAATTCTGATTCCAAAGTTTGAAATTTTGTTGAAACTGTGAGAAATTTTTTTAATTGTTGCACAAAGTTTGAAATTGGGATTTACATTGGCTTTTATAAAAAATTAAAAAGCTTTAATGAAAATAAAGAAAAATATGCCGCGGCACTATAAAATGTTCATTAATTTACTTAAATTCTTGTTTATTTACTTATACAACTTTAACCTTTTTACTTTTATGATTTTATGTAGGGATTTTTTTGTACAAAATGCTTCATGCCTTAAGCTCTAGTTTTCCGTTAAAGTTATTACATATAATAAAATACGTGCAATATAAACATATCTATAATCAACACGTTATCTTTATCATTGTGAGTTAGCTTTTTGTCCATATTTTGTTACATTATAGATACTCTGACTAGGAACAGTTGCTCAGTTACTCTCTCAAATGTGTTCCCACTTACAGGTTTTATGTCAATAGGAACGACTTCCTGTAAGTTCTGACTAAATCCTGTAAACCGGACTGCTATTGGAACAGACTAAATACTTCTATATTGACAGTAAGCTAACTTCTCCATGTGTAAGCATTCCGAAATCAAAGCGAGATAGTCTAGTACCGTTTTTGTGATGTATGTATGTTACCGCATAACTATGCACCACGTTAACCGATTGGTACAATTATTATTTTTTTTTCTTAAGAAAGGGTGTTGCCTCACAGGTGGCCGCATACTAATTTGGTTTAAATCTGATCATTGGATCATAATGAAATTAACGATAATCTTAAATTTTTCTATGAGAATTGCAGTCGGTTTTGTTTTTTGCTTACAAATTACTTGTTGTGTATGTGTTGCGTACATTTTTATTTATAAACGTATGAATTCCTTTTCTTTCGCATGTGTTTATTGATATATTTGTACTGTAATGTTTTCAGATGGTACTAGCTCCTACTGCCAATATAGGAGTATTTCATCTGTGTTCGTATGAAATAGTAGCTTATGTCGAAAGGCTGACTTTAGTATAATGCGGCATTCGCGGCATACGATTACGAATAACTCACTGGCACAGAGCCGGTGAAGAACTTTTGGCAAATAAATGTGCAAAAATAGTTCCGATACTAGCCAGCCAAAGTTCTTATTAAGTTCTATCAAAAAATTCCTTGTCGTTTAAAGAATAAAGGGAATGCCGCATTATACTAAAGCCAGCCTCCCGGCATAAGCTACTATTCCATACGAACACAGACATATACGCTGTTACCTAAAGGTGAAAAGGTGACAGGTACATTAACTATCATTCTGCATCCACAACTAAATTTTGAATAAAATGGACTTAGCACCTTTTCATTTTTAGGTAGCGATACTATTCTTTAAAGGAGTCAGTTTACTGATATACATACATATATGTATTTAAATATGTGAAAATATTCACATTATTAAAACATCACATTTATTTGATCCAAATAATTATCAAGTATGGGAATAAAAATTGAGCAACGAAAAAAGTTCCTGTGCTTCCCTGGTAATTTGCACGATATACTTGACGTCTCACACGCCGTGGTACTTCTAAGATAAAAGCAATCTTATCTGCTTCCTCCTCAGCTGAGCTCACTTCAACCAGTAAAAACTTCGATGTTTAAGTTTTGGCACGCAATTTCATTTTGCCTGGAAATACTATCTCTCATCGTCTTAAAATGAAAAAAAAATATACTTTTGAAGTTAATTATTCATGAATAATTTCATTTTACTAATTTTATTTTGACCAAATTTTAAATTGGCACTGATAAAAAACAAAAATTTTCTAAATATTAATAACTGCTGATCGTTTGTTTGTCTATTTGAACTCACAAATCTCCGAAACTACTAAATGGATTGCATTCACCCATCCATTCGCATCCCAGCAGCAGTTGAGTTGACATTCGCTCTGCGTCTGAAAATTTATAAGCATTGTCGTACATTTCTAATTTTATTTGGAAAGTCGTCGGACAGAACAAGCAAATGCAAGCGATGATTGATGATTGCGAATTGCGACAATGCTTGTCGGTCGGTAAAAAATTTAGAGAATAGCACTATTGACCTGGAAAAACGGTATACAGATCCATAATCTACGACCCGATTATTAAGTTTACGTGTTTTGGCGTTTTTTGTTGTATTTCAAGACTTAAGATTTTTCCTACAGTTCCTAAACTCTAATTTGTGCATTCACTAGTTCAGCTTTCCACTGCATGGTACATATATGTACATGAGTGCTGGTATTTCGTGCCACAAGACGATAAGCAAAAAAAAAATATAATAAAAAAACTCATATCACTTGACCTTGACGTCGAAATAACTCCGTACATAAGGCCATTGAAATGCATACATATGTACATATGTACATACATTCATATAATCATCAGAGCCGCCACAAAAATAGTATTTCTATTAAAAATCAATTGATATAGAACAGTGATTCTCAAAGTGGTCCAGGTGGACCCCCAGGGCTCCATGGGAGACTCGACAGGGGTCTACGTTGGTGTGAAAAAAATATGGAGGTCCATGAGTTGTAAGTGGGGGTCCGCGAATATTTTCCTGGTTTCGATAGTAAAGAACCAGAATGGTTGCTTGATATCCCCTTTATTTAACTTTATATTTTTTTGAGTGGTGTGTAGTGTTCTTGGCGAACTGCTACACTTACCGTCAGCCTTAAACGCCACCTTCAGGCTAAAAATAAACGGATATTCTTATAACACTGAGAGGGGCGAGGAGAAAATAGCTGTCGACAGAGATTTGAGCATTTGTGCCTTTTCAATGCTATAAGATAGTATGTTGAAGAGATTCTATGATGATGAGTTCCTTGAGGCTGAATGTTGGTTTAATTCAAACACTCAGCTCGGACTCACACATTGTCGAATATTCACTGATGGCTCCAAACTTGACTCGCTTGGGGAATATGCCCCGACCTTCCAGGCGAGGGGTCCACCGAAGCCAGTAAGGTTTTGAAAGGGTTATACGGGGAAAAAGTTTGGGAACCTCTGATATAGAATTTATCTATACTTGAGGCAAATAAGCTCAAACGGTAATCTATACGAATGTGCGATTGTATTAATATTTTGACCGTTTGGACGGTTTTATAACAGTGATTTTTTGTACACACCAAAGATTAATGTTTTACTATATGTACAGTAGACTGGTCCAATTTTTGTATGGGGGAAAAAATGTCATCCTAAAAATCGGGGCACCACTTTAGTTTTTTCCTTTTAATTTTTGTAATATCTATAGCAACTTTAATTTTTCTGCTGTCAGCAATACAGGGTGCTTAATAACCTTGAAATGAGCTACGGGACCGATGTGAAACTGGCAAAATATTGGTGATTTTTATAAAAAGCTACTGTTGCCATGACAACTGAAGCTTGTGATATTTTTTTGGATTATTTAAATTTTAAATGTTCTTAGGTTGCTTAACCAATTGTTTGATTAATATAGGTACATATGTTCACAATACTTCTAGACCAAATATGAGCATCATGAGGTTCCTCTATATTTACCTATACTTAGAAACGTGAAGTGCTTTACCAACACCTCTTTGAGCAAGCGGACAAACTTTGCAAGGTGCCCCAAACCCTATCTGGGAACAAATTTTTTGGGCCACTCTAATATATAGGCATACATACGACATTTCGCGTGTTTTGTTAATTTACTTATTTTACTTCCGTATATGACGGTGTTACTATACTCCCTAGAGTACTAGGACACAATTTATTAAGTAAATCTGCATTTTTCGTGTTTTACCAGGTAGTCAGGCTTTTTTCTAAAGGAACATAAATTATAATAATTTCCAAAAGTTTACACAAAATATGGATATATGTATGTATGTGTATCTACCAATTTAAAGAAAAATTCGAAACAAGATTGATTATATATAAATTTTGTTTTCAAATATAAATTTTGAAGAATCTTAGTTTAATTTTAATCCTACATATACCTAACGATATTAAAGGATAAAAATTTCATATAGGATGTTTTTCAGATTTTTTAGCTAATAGGCCACCGGACAAGACAAGCACTAAAACACCTATTTTTTATACCCGAGCGCACTTGTGCACAAGGATATATTGATTTTGTTCACATAACGGTTGTTTGTAACAGCCAAAACGAATCGAGATAGATATAGACAAATGTATACATAAATGATCAGGATGAAAAAAGAAATCGATTAAGCCATGTCTGTCTGTCCGTCCGTCTGTCCG
>NW_016159988.1:0-52634 GCF_001687245.7 Rhagoletis zephyria | reverse complement strand
CCCGGCTTATCATGTAGCGGTAGCTTTCGGAAAGGTGGAAAACATATATTTAATACTTGCGCCGGGTATTTAATGTTCGGCTCCGCCCGAACTTAGACTTTCTTACTTGTTTTTATTTAATGTTGTCAATATTATGAAGGATTTTTTTTAAGGTGGAAAATAATATGTTATAAAACTAAAATTTAATACTATAAAGTCAAGTTAGACATTCAAGGTTACAATAACTCGCATAAAGCTGAAAATGGTTACAAGTATTGTAAATACCATTACAAATGAAATGTCAAAAACCCCCAACATCTCACATCTGAAAAAAAAAATTGGTTCAAGGTCAAAGGTCAAAATGAAAGAACTTTTGGATACTCGCACGTCAAAGCATGATCTTTTATGAATACAATAAGTTCATGCCCATCTAAACTGAATAAAAAATTTAGAAGTTAAGAGCACATAAGTAGAGACACTTAAAAAAGTTTCTATACAAATTTATGGTTTGCACATTATGGAGTACACACCTTTTACCAAAATTTTGAATCGCTGTATCTCAGAAATAGTAATCTTAGGAAGAAAAATGTTATAACAGTTTTTATAGATCCACACTTTCATCTCACCTACGTTTATGATAAACCGCACCATTTGGCTGAAAAATGCAAAAAGCAATTATGTAACCATTGACCTTGAATAAATTTTTTTTGCTGACGTGGGATCGATGGGGACTTTTGACATTTCATTCATAATGGTGTTCGCAACACTCGCATCAATTTTCAACTTTATACGAATCATTGTAAGCTTACCCCTATTTATTGAGCTAACTTGACCGGGCTATTAATGTTCATCATTCGTACTGTCCGACCAATTAAAAATGTTCTACAATTGCGAATTTTCAGGACATACACAATTTATTCGACTAGAAAACATATTTTTGGAGCCTTGAAATACAGTCTTACAGAGTCAATGTACTTTTTTCGTTAATTAATTAAAATTTAATTATTAAAAATTTAAAGTTGCAGATTTACTAGAAATGACTTCAAATATCGAATTTTTGCATTTTCTAAGTTTTCACAGAAGATTCGGTAGCCTTAATTCAAGTTATTAACTAAAGGTCGGCACGTGGCATCGTTATCCTACGGCCATAGAACTGTATATAGTAGATTAAAGTTATTTAGGAAAAAAGTACAAACATAGAGGGTATGCTTATGAAAATTTGCAAAAAAATTGGTTATCCATATACATATGTATTCTTGTGACAGGCTAATGTACATGCATATATACAGCGTATATAAATACACACATATAAGTGCTTAGGTGTGAATGAACACATATCAGCGCTAAATAGTTAACAAACAAAAAAATCATATAAAAAAATACATATGTAATAGCGATGATAATATGAAGTGAAAGTGGATAGATAATATTAATATATGTATGTATGTGAAATGAGTGAACTGCGAAGGAATACTATCCAAAAAATCCAAAAATATTCAAAAAAATAATAAAATACTCGTATCATGTCCAGCCAGACGAAATTAAATGAACTGTAATGATACTTCACGCTGCTGTGAGTGTTTGCTTATTTGCATTTAAGTGTCTTTCAGCAAACGGAGCTATAAAAGAATCAAATTTCATATAACAACAACTAACAAAAAAAAAAAAAAACGCGTGTAATTTTTATATTTCAATAATCAGGTCAATAATCTTCTAATATTTAGATATTGTTAACATAACCATGTTTGTACAGTAAATAAAGCGCTGCTTGCGTTCGCAGTTATGTACGAATATGTCTGTGTGATATGTAAAAACGTATAAGTGTGTGAGCAAATATTTGCATATAAATTCACTCGTCCACTTACTACCAAATATAGAGTCTACCAGCGCACTAAGTTTCAGAGGATTAAGAAAGTCAAGCAGTCTCACTGGCCTAAAGGCTGATGACCAGCGAAAGGCAATTCCACACACAAACTCTGGTATACAAATAAGAATTCAAATATATAAAGTTGATACAGTTATTTTCATTTAAGTAAGAACTGAAGCTGGGTGGATGAAAATTTCGACGCTTATCTCGTTTTATAGATATTAACACAGTGCGACTCTTGTCTGCGCTTTATTGATATGCTTACGTAGTAGTTCAAATAACATAAACACACACACATACATTGAATTAGTATAAGAGCTTAATACGCTCCAGACAAATCAACTAATTTGTTTAAGGCGAGTGAGACGAGCCAGCGAAGTTCATAGAGCGTCTGAATGTTGGCATTATTCAGCTCGTTTTCAAAATTTTGCTAAAATTTGTAACGACAATGTATAAACTAATAACATATATGTATGTATGTATGTATGTATGAATATGCGTGCAAGTAAGTACTATGTATATATAACTGCTTTATCAGCATTTCTAATATTTTTATGCGTGTAGGTACTAGCGTAGTACAATAAATGTTTAAAAACAACAAAATATTAAGCTGTTTTGTGGCAGTGTGAAGCGACATTACTCAGCATTGCTGTATTTTCATGTCATTTGGCTCTTGTACTTGGGTGTTTGTGGCTCATTCAACATGGCTGCATGCAATTTTTTATGGACTATTCAAATTTTTCAAGTTTTTTTTTTATTACATTATTTTTCTGCTCAAGATCAAAGACGTGCGTGGGATTGAACTTGCATGCATACATATGTATATCGTCGTTTAAAGTACAAAACCGCGTATCGTCGTTCTGCAAAACCTCGAAACTGACATTTGTGCCAAAAATGATATTTGTTCACCGAAAGCTCTTGGCATCAAGCCCTTCGTCACTTATACTTGAATATCGATAGTTAGTTATATGAAGAAGAGATGATTAGGGATAAAAGAGAGAACCCTTTTGAAATAGGACTAGGTTTACTCTCTTTTACAAAAGGTTTTGCATTTTCTAGATACGCGGTTTTGTACTTTAAGCGACGATATGTGTATATACATATACATACATATATGTAGACATCCTTTTGCTAGCTATAACAAATCGAATAAGAGCGCGTGGTGTATGTATGTATGTAGTACGTTTATAAACCCTTTATGTGTCGTTGATGGAAATGGCGCTGGTGATGGTTTTGAGCGCACTCATACGCCACGGTGTCCTACGCTGTGTTCAGCGGTAATGCAAGAATGCGTGCATGTGTGTGTGCACATTATGCTTGAAATACATTTGAATAAATAAATATACAACTGAAAAAATATGGCTGATTTATTGGTTTTCCTTTTTGCACTTCAGGTCTTAACCAAAGCTGTGAAATCTGTTTCTGAAACAGCATAATAAAGTGTTTGAAATGTGTTGCAAGAATTTGCATGTGCTTAAGTAAGCACCTTATTATGAAAATTTGTATAAATTCATATAAAAAATTAGGCGCATTCTCGCAAGGATATGATTTGCTGAAAGCGTGTTTGATGACACAATTTAAGCGCCTTTATTTAAATAAATGTGCTTGTAAAGTGGCTTTCTTCATTAGGCTGAGCATCCCAACTTTTTCATTTGGTTAGTTTTTTTTTTATTTCTCACATTTCTAAAGTATGCGGGTAAGTGCCACAAAGCTGTTGCCGAACAAACAATGGGTCCAAAATCTATTTGGAGTTTGCCAAATGGCGAAAATAGATTTCTTTTACTTAGCATTTTGCTGCAGTATCGTAAAGAAGTGCTTAAGATTTGTATACAAATATGCTATAAGTATTTTTTCGTATGAGAAATCTATTTCTGGACTTCGACACAGAATACATATGTATGTATATGTAAGTAAAAGAAATACAATTTTTTATACACATTTCCATTTCAATTCAAATTTTTATTAAATTTATTTACAGTCACTCACAAAATTGAGTATCCGACGTTTTTTTTTAAATATTCACGATATTTACAATAGTAAAAATTTTTTGGTAATTTTTTATTTAAATATGGCTTGTATTTAACAAACACATATAAGTTTCAAACTTTGTACGAAAATTAGAATTCTACAAAACTTTATCAAAAATTGCAAACTTTACAATAGCCGTCATCGATTCGCCACTTCTCGCTCGCTATGTTTGAGTTCCGGTCGCTTAAAGAATAATTTTGCATGTGAAAGCAACAACAAAGTTAGCTAGCACGGATAGACGATAGCGAGTTTGGTTATACCTCATTGAGTTCGTTCGTTTCGCCACTCGCTAACTGTTGGCGAATCGATGACGGCTAATAAGAATTAAAAAAAATTTCGAGTATGCAGTTTTATAGCTCATTCAGTTTTAGTATAAAAATGTGGTCTTAATGTGGTTGAGCTTTTAGTTTTTTTTTGCTGACGGTGCTAGGCATTTTCTTTCATATAAAGTACTCTGTGTTTTTGTTTTATATGGAAGAAAGTGCATAACGTCGCCAGAAAAAAGATGGTCAAAAATCAGCGCGAGTTCTACGACAATTACAAATTGCACATTATTATTTTAAAATTGAATGGGCCATAAACCTGCATATCTACTAGAAAATTTTTAGAAAATTTGATTAAAAAGTTTGCAGTTTTTGATAAAATTTGCAGAATTCTTATAAATTTTTAGTAACAAAATTTTTTAACATGGAAACAATTGTGAATATTTAGAAAAATCACCGTATACTAAATTTTGTGAGTGACTGTAATTAATTTAACAAATTTCATAAAAATGGAAATGTATAAAAAATGTAATTCTCATGCACATAGTACGTACATGTCTATGTAAATATGCACTAATTTTGTTTTGAATTTCAGTTGTATGAAAAAAATAATTTCAAGGAAATGTAAATTATAAGTAGATTTTTTTTTATTCTAACACGCAAGAACCCCTTATAGCGTGACTTTATACACAATTTAAACACTTCTTTATGACACTACAGCAAAATTCTAAGTAAAAAAAATCAATTTTCGCAATTTGGCAAACACCAATTTGATTTTAGACCCATGGTTTCCTCAGCAAATTTGCTTAGAATTACACGTAGAATCCTCTTATGCTATACGCCTATAGTCGAAAAAATCGACCGGCCCTAATGTTTATATGTATGTAGGTGCACTAGTTTTTTGCAGTTAAAGATTTAAGCTCAAGGGGTGAGTAATATATACATAGAATACCTTTCTTTTGATTGCTGTAGTGCCTCTTAAAGCTTTACTTCTTCACTTTTAGTTTAACATTCCTTGGACTACATAGAAAGGGAAGAGCCAATTCGAGCTTCCGGATATGGAGTTCAAATTACTCAGTTTTACGTAATTCTTGCGTCCGGGCATCCAGAGAAATGCGAACAACCTATGTGCGAAATGTGGTAACGAACCCAAATGGAGGTTTGGGTCTCAGTAGAAAAAATGGAGCTTTAATGAGGCCATTGATACGTGGTCGCTTTAAGAGCCCGTTGATGTCTGCAATGTCTGTTCTACCAGAGGGGAAGCCTCATGAGGGTGTTTGGCTTCCAGAAAACGGCTCTTGATTGGCGCTATATGCACAAATGTATCCTCAAAAATTACCCAGTTAATGACGAACGACAAACGTTTAAAGGACTAGGATTTGAGGGCATGCACTTGGAATGACTGTACCCTTAATGGTGAAGGTGTCTCTGCAAGGTTGGTTGCAGTCCTGGGAGAGAGAAATGCTGACATTACCATTATCAAAGAAATGCGATGGACGGTAAAAGATAGAAAAAATTTAGGATTTTGAAAAAACTACGTTGACGAGTACTGTCATTCACTTTAGCAGAAGAGCCTATCGCCACAATTCGCATTCCAGTTATATTCTCTAGGATCTCGCTCATTTGCATCTACGTACTGACGATAGGGAAGCTCGGGGCATCCACGGATACCACCTACGAGTGCTTAAAGTGAACATATGGGCATAAGTGGATGAGGAAGGGATCTTTGGTCCTACCTTTGGAAAATTGAGCCCCCACGACGAAAATACCGATAACAGACTTAATGAAGTAATTCACCCTTGTCCGGATTATCGTAATATCTGGATCCAGATCAAAGACGAGAAACTAACACACTCCTGTGCAGAAAAAAATGTAGGTTACGAAATACAAGGAAAGTTTAAATTAGGTTAAAACGGTCACCTCCAGGGCAAGGTGATTTGTGATACCACTACTAGCGGTAACTGTTAGATTATAGTGAAAATCGCGCGCGATGAAAACGAAGTTCCTTTGACGGCAGATGTTGGTACTGGTTCTCCGGCTAGGTTACCAAACGATAGGCAGCAGTCGGAATAATTACATCTAGTCGTCCTCAATCCAGCTACAATGAGGATCAGGATGTGATGTTTAGCCTCATTGCATGAGTCCCAATCGACAGTGACCAGTCAAAATACCCACTAGAATTGAGAGCTGTAGATTTGTGAGCCTAGAAAGATCCCTACATCGCCTCTAGTCTACAGTCCTTTATCTTTATACTCCCATTTATCCTGATCTTATACATATTCACCATCCACTTTGTGCTTATAAATGCAAGGTGTTTAGATTCACCTTGATCTTCATATTTGATTTTATCTTTAATACCTTTGCTATTATTCTTTTACAATAATAACGTCGATGACTGAAAAATTGATAAATTTATCCATAAATATATCGATTATTATATCGATAGCAATACCCATTATTATATTGTTAAAAATATCGGTTATTTTATCGCGAACAATTCCGATAACATGTTCGATAAATATATCGATTTCAATATCGACAACAGTCTCGATAAACATGTTGATAAATACATACCCTTGTGGTCTGTGGATTAAGATTAGTGACATTTTGACCAGTTTTGACTACTTCTCTTTTGTCTATTTAATGTTTATATATTTTTTTTTGTAAAATTTTAGCACATTACATAACCAGCACCACATAAATCCATATTTCAAACTTCGTACGAAATTTATAAAAATGAAACAAACGTTAACAATTCCAACTAAAAATTTTAACCTTTTTATTAAAAATTATTAAAATTTATTTAAAAGCCCATTAAATTTTAGTAGGTTAAAGTGTAACTTTTAACACGCTAGAAAATCGCGTTCTAGCGTTTTAAAATTAAACCCACTAAAATTTAATTTTTCTAAATATTTTTAATAAAACACATAATATCGGTATAGACACGAATTGACATTGCCACTATAAAAACGTCCACACTGACATACGATAAAGAAATCGGTGGTGACATACCACGAGGCTAGGAAAATATTTTTGCAGCAAAATCACTTATTTCGAATAGCTCGGCAAGACGTAAGTTTACTTCACTGTAAAAATGAACCCTGTTGTTTAGGGGCTGCTCAAATACTAGTTGCGTTCGACAACACAAACACTTCTAATAGTTTTTCATACATTTTACAAGTTGGCATTCGATAATGACAAACAAATTATCCATCACTCAAAAATTGAGAGAGCAAAGGTTAATTTTGGTGCAAGAGGAACGTTCCGTTTGTGCGGTAAAAATTTATCCAATACCAAAATTTATGATTCAAGAACATGTGGTTGCAATTTTTGCAAACAAACAAAATTGAATTTTTCGAATTTTGGTAATTTATATGCTTTTTGGCGACCTACTTTATAATAGTGCCAACTAGTTTGGCTACCAGAAATGTTTCTGGAGAACATTGAATGTTCACTTTCCATTTTTCTCCCATAGTGGCAATATCCAGTTCAGTTTGTTTACAAGAAAAACATAATCAAGGTCAGCTTGTTTGTCTTCTTTTTCCTGTTTTTGCAAGTGATGGCTAATTTTCTGTTCGTTGATTTTTTGGTTTCCCCCTCATTTTGCAGAGGATTTTTGCTTAAGCTCTTGATTGGATTGCTGCCTGGTGATAGCTAATTTTGTTATCGAACACGACTAATACCTCCGGTGTGATGTTGATGTGGCCACACAAAGAGGAGGAACCTACAGTTTTGCGCTGACTCAGGACGGCGATTTTATTTTTATGACAAGCCATGACAAATAGCAGGAACACATACACTCACAGGTTTGCCACTGCCTGCGAATTAAATAATATGCTGAGATTATCCTGAAAAAAAAAAAAAAAAATAAAAAATTGTTTCTAATTTTCCGCAGTATTTGAGGATGTCTGCCCCATTTTGCGACAATACGTTAGAGCACATCCTGTGTTAATATCCGGCAATCGTAAAAATGAAATCGGCTACCAAGGCGCATGCTGATAACATATTTGACCTTCAGGATTTGTTACTTCACCAGTGGAATTCAAAGAAAGAAGTTTGAAAATCTTAGCTAAATAGGTGAAGTTGGAGATGTGCTAAATTTACTCGCATAAAATCGAAATACAAACATACAATAAAAGATATTTACTTTTAAAACAATTTTTATTTAGTTTTTTATTTCAGAAATTCGATTTTTTGTTCTTAAGATTTGTAATATTACATAGCTACAATTGTGATTTGACATACATACATACATAAGTAAATATAAAATAACAAAATATAGTATACGGAAATACATATTTTTTTTTTATTAACTATGCAAGTAAATTTTTATTTGCTACCTTGTTTAGGCCAATGCAGCGAACTTAACTAAATTTTAATTTTACATAGGTACATATATACAATACATACAAACTAGTTACTCATAAATACTTAATAGGCTTACGTAAGTATTAGCTATGCATTAATTTATGTAAGTAAATCGTAGGGCACAGCCATTCTCCGCTTCTTTTTGTTTACAGACGCGCTCATATTTTATTTTATTTTTCAGTTTCTTACAAATTACTTATAACTCCAAGTTTTCTTTTTTTGCAAGCGAAAAAATTTCATTTAAGCAAATTTTAGCAGAAATTTGAACAATTATAAATGGTATTGTACAATAGTGTTTAATAAGTGACTACTTAGTTTAAGTATTTAAGTAAATTCGCCAACACTTAAAATTTTAGCTCTTTAAAAAATTCACAACTATTTGGTTACATTTTAACACTTAAGTAACTAACAGCGTAGTGGCAATTCTTAATAGTGAGGTGTGAACACCAAAAATGCAGTGAAATGAAAAATTGTGTGTGTGTGCGTATGTGTGCGTTTTTATTTTACGCTCGAATTCACGGCAATCACTTTTCGATATTTACATACATAAGTACATTATACCTTTTTATTGGTCATAGCGGTTTTCAGCACCAAGTAATTGAGAGTGAATCAGCATTCCCGTTATTTTTCATTTTCTTTTACGAATTTATATAGAAAACAATCGAACTGGAAAGGCATGACAAGGAATTATACACGCGCTTTATTCATTACCTATACATACTTCACAACTAGGCAATCAGAAGCTTCGTCTACAACCCGAGTATTCTGATTATGTTGGCCGGCCTACTTTTTTCGATTATTTTTTATGGCTTTTCTGTAGCATTATTGGCATGAAATTTTTCTTACACATCTTCCAGCTTAAATATTTTGAAAATTTCAAAGTCAGAACTGTAATAGGTAAATAGTTATATATCAGCACATCTGAAGATAATGTAGTATAATCTAATACATCACACTTAAGGCACTGCTTGCACTTATTCAACGATTCTTGAATGACAAGTTTGTTTGAAGTCGGCTAAAGAGTAGACATATTCGGCCTTTTAGTACACATCTGCTAACTGAGATCGAAAGGCCCATTCAGTCTAAATGGTTACTTAGTATGTGCGACTTCGTGGAATTGAACCGTATCAGAAGTTATGTGTGCAGCTCAGAGAGTCTCCAAAAGAGAGCTGTAACTTGTATCGTTCAAGACGAGATATAAGCCAGCTACAATTGTAGAGGATGTGCTTGGATATTCCTACGAGGAAAAATATCTCGAAACTGCGAATACACTTGATGGCACTGGAACAGCTATTATTTGACCGAAACTGTGTAAAAAACATACGCCAGGCTAATAATTTGAGAACGTTGCCGAATAGCCAATGACCGGTTATACATGACCTTTATTATTATGACCTTCGAAATAGCCCCTCTTCTGAGCAGCTCTCCAATTTTTTTTCTATCCATTTGTGGCCATAGTAGCCTAGTTATTCTACAAGTGCCCTAATCTAACCATGAATGGGAATCCCAATTCCACCTCACCTCACTCAGTGGAACATTATACTTGTCCTTCAATTTCCTGTAATATATCTATGTCCAAGGACTCATTTGAAGCTAACCTTGAAGACTATGCTAATGTTAGTTAGGGCTGAAAGGAATTCCTGTGCAACCTTTGACCTTCGAATTACCGAATTCGTTGGTGTGATGACCGCCTGGCTTCCCGAGAAAAAGTTTGTCGCTGTCACCTGCTTTGTGGCTAGAACCTATGCCTGATATGCTGTTGCAGTCGACCGGAATTTGTAGTGATAATTCGAATCCTAAATTTTCAGAGAAACTCCAAAGCCAGCCCTATTGTTTAGCTTTGACTCCCCCTTCTGCATGGTGCCGGTTTTCGCTACTCTCTTTTTGATGGGATTCTTGTCTTGAAGAGCTTCTCGCGGGTGGGTACAGGGGCAGAGTAGTCGATTTCTTGCAAACAACTATCGAGAGGGTGAAGTATGTAAGAGTGATCAAACCGTCGATCCTTCCATGGCGCCATACTTCTTAGTCTGAGCGCCTCAGCGGCGGCTCACGTCTTTCCCTATCATGTTAACAGCAGGTACATTTCTTATCACCAGTAGCGCCTTATTTGGGATGGTCCTTAAAGTTTTAGGTAACTAACCTTTTGAGTTGATGTCCATCAAACAAGTATTACAGTATAGTTTTGTAGGCATATCACATCATGAAAGAGCTTCTTTATTTTGATAATGCAATAAGTGCAAGTTCTTATGGACCAGAGAATAAACTTTCAATCGCAATGGACAGGTGGTACTCAAGGTAAATTTTTTTTGTAGATGCTTTGATAACGGGGATACCTAATTGCTTATCGAATTTGGCTACCAAACGTTTGAATACCGTCCGAATTGAAAAACTCTTTGCAATCTTCCTAACGCAAAACTTACCCAACTCACATTCAAAGTCAACTATAGAAATATTTAAATCTTTGTTTTTTTTTTGCCTTTCGCAACTGAAAACTCGTGAGAAATATCTGACATGCAAAATATTTTAAAAGAAGCATTCAAATTTTTTCATTTGCTCTAAAATAATGTTCTACCTAAAAACAACAACGTATGTATGTACTATGTAGCCTATTAAACCTCCAGTCTGTATCGCCGTGGTGTGCATTTACATACATATGTACAATAGACCGCACCCTGGAAAAAAATACGCCATAGACCATTGAGTTTAAAGTATTTTGGCAAGACAAATTCTAAAATAATTCATTTTTTTTTTTGCTCGAACATTTCTCGTATATTTTCGGTATTTATAGTCGGAAATTAAAGTAGGATATAACGATGTTTTTGTCTGTAGAAGTAGTTGTTTTGTTCCAAAGTTCATTGACCTCGTTCTAGTACTTACTCACCAGATCTCAGTTCTTATCACCCAATTAATTAAAGCTAATCAAAAATCATCAAAGTTTTGCCACGGAAGTGCTTTTATTGTTGCAGTGGAAATATTTAAAAAAAAAAAAATATTTTGCATAATGTGGTTATCAAAAATATTTTTTTTTATTTCAAAATTGCGTTGCAAAAATACTTTAGACTCCGGGGTATACGGCCGGAGTTCGTAAATCTTTAAAAATACGCCTTTGCTCTGAGAAGTTATATTTTTTAAGAGCACACCAATTAAACTCCAATCACACTCAGAATGCAAGACTTATTTAGAGTCTCTTCACTAAAAACTCCTCACATATTCAGCTCACTCATGAATTTGCGCGAGGAGTATTTGTTAAAGAATTTATTCGTATTGACCGCATCTTTTTTATTTTCATCGCTCCGTGTTCTAAGCTGGTGCGAAAAATATTTATCACTCACATTTTGAAAGATAAATGTTTAAAGGTTTTTATGCCAAATTTTTTATTCAGAAATTGGTCATAGAGAAAATAGCAAAATTAGAAAAATTTTTAGATGAGCAAAAGAGACAGAATACTCTTTTATGAGAAGTAATATTTTGAGTGGAACCTTAGTTGAAGAGCGCCCTTTATTATTGATTCACAAAAAAGGGAAGTCAAAATTGAATGCTCTTGAATTGAGTTGTAGTGAGGAGGAAGATGTAAGTTTTATTCATCAGTTAGGAATTTTTGCTTCTAAGATCATACGGTCTAATGTAACATTAATGCATTTTTCGCTAAAAATATATGACTTTGTTTTGCACAGAAAGTCTTCTTCTCACTTCGCAACACTTCTCAATTTTCAGCTGCTGAAAATCACCATTAACATATGTCACATTTCAATCGGGTTGTGGGCTTGATTTTCTCGAATCTTAATGTTATGGCATTTCAAGCGATTCGCTTGTCTGACTAGGGATTTCTTACGATTTATTTCATTTCTGTATTTACGCAAATATGGCAAATGGAAGCGATGCGACAAGATACAAATGTAATGTGAATAACACCGCAAGCATTACTCGTAGTACATATATTTATGTAGAACAGCTCACATACATATGTATGTAAGTATGTATGCATGTGTGTGTGTTTTTTGTGGTTAGTAGGACGGGTGGCTATGCCAATAAATTGGCTAGATAAGTGGCCTAACACGCTGATGAGACAGACTGCTCAGATGATTTAGTGAACTCGCACTTAACGTGGCCGTGACTGCATAGGTGAAGTTGGTGTGAGAAGATTGTTGTTAACGTGAACTTGACTATGAAGAGCTGTGCTTTTCTACTTAAATAATTCTTCTTCTGTGGCTCTGTTTTATATCACTTACACTTACGTATGTATGGGCAAGCTGTAAGGGTCAGTGAGTTTGAATATGTCGGACGTTTGCACACGCGCACATATATTTCTTCATATGTATGTATGAGTAAGTACGCAAGGCCTGAATTTGGCGTCATCTGGTCTGTGTGACCTGACAAAAGTCATACACGAAATATTAGTTCACTTTGTATGTACTTTGTTAAGTTGCAAAAGATGCTACGCATTGCACAGCGTGCGTGTCCCTTTTACAGCTTTTGTCCCGATATATCGGCGTTGAGTGTAGACTCGAGCATGCCTGGTGCTGTGGCCGATATGCTACGCATAAGCGCTACCCGAGTTGTGGGCGTACCATGTGTACTCCTGTGGGCGTGTGTCGTAGAAGTGCTATCTCGTCGCGTGCGCTTCTTGCCACCGCCACTGATAGCGCCACCAAGATCGTCACCACCCCGACCAACACGTCGGCCATTTAACTCTTTTTTACGTGCTCGCCAGTGGAACATGCCGGTGAGTGTGTCGAATGTTTTGTGCGTACGTCCGTTATTTGCGGGTCTCGCATGCTTCGTCTTGTCACTTTCGTATGTCGTAAACGGTGAACCAGGCACATTAGGCACATTAACAGCGCTGCGCATTAGTTCAGCGCGCGGAATGGACTTGGCCAACAAAGTGTCCTGGTCACGTCGGCTGATAATTCGTGAAAGTTTGAGACGCGCGCGTGCCGGCGCATGCACGTCTAATTCCGCTATGGAATTTACCGGCTGTACCGGTTGCATAGGCTGCGTGGCTGGCAGGCGGCTCATCGTCAGACTAGCTGGCGATATTGGCTTTGGCAATTCGGATTCGGGCTCGCCAAGGCAATGTACTATGTCGCAAAGTTCATATTGACTGGCGCTGCTATCCCACTCTTGCGAGTTAATCGATGCGCGATCATCACACAAAGGTCGCGCATTACGCACGGCTTGCATCACATTATTGCTAATGACGGAACGGCGCAAGTTATTATTTCTACTGAAATTAATCGCCACCGGCTGCGGATGGCCGTGACAATAGGCATGTCCCGCACCCAACTCCATGTCGAGCAGTAAGTTGCTGTCGGCGCCGTTGGACCGCTGCGATAGTTGGGATTGCAGCTTGTGATGGTGTTGTTGCCTGGGTGTGGATACTGCTGTCGAACCGTTCACTTTATTCGTTGCGATTTCGTTATGCCTCGTCAGCGTCGCTGTGAGTGGGGATTGTGAACCAACGGAGGTGTAACGCGAGCGATGCGATGATTGACGACTGGCGCTGTTGCCGCCTACTCCGCTCAAAATAATGCTACCCATAGCGCTGCCTCCGCCGCCGCTGCTGTTAATTGTTGTCGTTGTTGTTGTTGTTCTGATGCTATCCTGCAGAGAAAGATGATGGCTTTGGTCACGACAATGCAATTGCATAACTCGGTAAGAGTGGTAGTGATCGAGAGCATTGTTATTCACCGTTGTGTGGAGGCGCATGGAACCATTCTGTCGCAGGAGGGCGCTATAGTTGTGGCTTTGACTCTGATAGTGACCGGGGAATCCAAATTGACGTGCCAGAGTTACCTGGGAAAGAGTGGAGAATACGTTTCAAATGAAATGCTCAGCAGTGTGGTGAGTTTAAAATAAAATAAAATAGTTGTTGGTAACGATAATGCAATACAGAAGGGGGATAGTAACATAAAATACTGGGTGAATATTAACAAAATTGTAAAACTCGAAATAAAACGAAACGAAGTGAGGTGAAGTGAAATCCTGTTGTTTTTTACAAGCGGCAGATCATTGACAGGAAATGACAAAACCTCCGAGAGTACATATTTCTGCCTTGATAAAGTTTCTCAGACAACCATTTGCCACTTGGAGGGGCCATCAAATTATAGGTCCCTCGATTACATTATGTTACACATAACATAAGGTTGCTTACCACAAATTGGAGAACCAAACCAAAATGCCAGCGCCAAAATATCATTATTATTATTATTAAGGTGAAATTCAAAGTTAAGTGAATGTAGTGAAGTGATTTAAATTACTGTTATTTTTCCACAATAATTTTGCATTAAAAGCGGCCTAAAGCTCAATAAAAATTGTTTAATATACATAGTTTTTTTTGTGGTTAAATTTTCTAGTGATTTTTTGAATTTTATTATTTTCTTAGAAATTAGTTGTTGTTATTCTTTGTTAATTTCATTTTTTTCTAACATTTAGATTTTATAGTTTTGAAAATAAAAATAAATTTTTTTAATTGTTTGTCTTGTAATAAATATATTTTTAATCTAATTGAATTGTTTAATACCATGAAACTCCTTTTTTTCTTTTTCTAATTAAATTTCCCTTTATTTATTAAATTTTATTGTTTTAAAACCAATATAGGTAAAAGTAATGGAATGGTGTACATTAATGATAAGTGAACGAAAACGAGGCAATAAAATATTTCAAATGAAAATTCCTGGAGCAAGAAATTTATAACATCATCGTTGGTATCAACCAGTTATTACCAGGTCTGGGCGACGCTAACTGCGCAGTACTCTTGGGGTAGCGTCGCGTGTGCGCAAAGACGATGTTGACGTGGCATTATGTTACGTAAAGTTTCGGCTGTTCAAATATGAGCAACATCCCTTTAAGAGAATTTTTAAGTGCCAGCCTCTAAGTTACCTTAAGTTGCCATAATCTCACCTGTACTGGATTTCAAGCGAATCGGTATGAATCAGTAATTAATTTTTGCTTAATTTTTACCATAAAATTATATCGCAGTCGTCGTCGCTCAGACCTGGTTATTACCACAAAGGAATTCCAAAATGCGCCGGAAAAAGTCTACTTATAAGTATATAAATATATGTAAATACATACATATGTAGTTATGTATGCATTAGTTTCATATATTTTCCCCTCTTCGGAGTAAGTTTTGCTTGAAGTTTCGCATTTTAATAACGTTTCTTCTAAAAAATACTCGAATTCAGGACGTGCTCTTATCAATTTGAATTACTACTTCATTTCAATAACTACATTTTATATCAAAGGGCAACCAACTTACGCTTTCGTATGCATACCTCGTATTTCAATCTAGTTATTTCCGGCATTTAATTTTGTTTTATGACCCCCCCCCACCACTCAATCACTTCACATTGACGTGCGACTTAACTTACCTTAAAAGCATCACGAAATTTGTGACTCATGATGTTGTATAGCAGCGGATTAATACACGTCGATAGGTAATACAGCACACCGGATATAAGGTCGACAGCTTCGAAGACATCTTTAAAGAGTTGCGATTCAATGTTGGCACTGCTGCCGTATACAGCCATCAAGCGTTGTGCATGAAAGGGTGCCCAGCACAGAAAGAACGCCACAGCAACGGCAACTGTTGAATGTTGTGCGCGGAAATGAGGACAAACGTGGGCGAATGGTGCGACATGCAAATAAAAAGAAAAAAGAAAACAAGGAAACACAAAAACGGAGGAAAGAGGAAACACGCAGCAAAAAAGGCAAGTGAAAGAGAGGTTTATTTAATTGTGAAATTACATTTATTTTCAAATCATGAAAATATGTATGTACATACAGGCTATGCGGTTTCACCAGAAACTTAAGTGAAAAATGATTTTTTTCAATTCTGTCAGTATCCATATTAAATTCAAATCAAAAATTCTTTTTCGCTTAAATTGCTTTCGTGAAACTACGCATTAGTCTTCTAAATTTATAAGTAAAACTTTTTTGATATTTAATAATGCCATCATTGTATCATTGTGGTTTTATTTAGATTACGTTAAGCATATTTAAATTAATGTAATGAAAAAAAAAGATGTTCAAATTGAATTTTTTAAGTCAATATTAACTTTACTCAGGTGGGTCTGAAATGAGGAATTTCGTACTTATTTCTATTAGATTTCCTTAAACAAGTTGTGGGGAACATTTATTGAGGGAAAATTCCTACCACAAATTGAGCTTCCATTGAAGAATGGGTTTAGTGAAAGGCCAACATGTGAATAAATCTGGAGTGATAATATCGCAAAAAAGTGAGTTTGTTTTCAGTTAACTACAAACTGAATATTTTGTGTGTTGACAATTTTTCAATAAAAAGGACTATTTTCGAGAACCGTTTTTGCGATTTCTATGTTCAGCTACCTGGCAGCACTGCATATATTACAAATTGCATTAGGGTGCATCACCAAAAAAATCTTCTTACAAAAATCGGAATATTTTGATTCGGTTCATACAATTTTTAAAAATTTTTTTTTGCAGATCTTTGGAGCTTAGACCCTTGTGTCCTCTGTGGTTATTTAAAAAAAAATTAAATTTGTGGTTGTCTTTTCAAATGGGCACGCAAATCGTAATACTTTTCCGAATTATTTTGGCAGATGTCTGAAAATATAATAGATTTTATAATTCCTCAGGAAAAATTGTATCGATCTTTTTTGTGGATGGAGGGCGATACACCCTAATGTACATAAATATATCATCAATAGACACAAATAAAGACGCGAGCTCAAAAGCTGACTGCGAAAAAAAACTTTAGCTAAGAAAGACTTAACATTGTTGTTGGTGCATCTCCATTCGTGTCTAGTGACGAGATGTTTTTTTTTTCAAAAATCCACTCAGCTCTATTCTGTAAAGAAAACATGATTACTTATACCCGAATCTGCTATATTTATTTTTACAAAAAGATATGCAGCCATTCAAAAATTTTGTATTCATAACCATTTTGCAAAGTTTACTTTAAGCACCGCACAAAGTTTTCGTGAGGTTATTTCATATATATGTATAACTTGTTTGCTTTTGATGTTGGTAAGTGTTTGCTCAGCAACCACACTCCCGTAAAACACCACACTCAGCTGTCACGCGATAACGCACATTTTCCGTTCATGCCACAGCTGTGCACATCTGTTTTACGATTGTTAAAATTATTAGGTGAAAAGGTGCCAAGTCCACTATTTTTTATTTTAGTTTTTAATGCAGAATTATAGATAATGCGAAACTACATCTATTTTTCGTATCTCCTGAAATTTTTTAAAATAATAATAAATATGTAGGCTTCGTATGCCAGTTGGTACACGCAATCAAGTCAGCTCCTTAAGCATTTGATTACAGTAAGCCGTAATATTCATATATAAGGGAGGAAATGGTATTGGCGGTCGGCGCCTACTGTGCAATATATGCCATTAATTGCGTTGAGCGGGTGTGTTACTGTTAGCACTCGTACAAAATTATAAGGGTATTCAGACTATGCTCGTTAATGCGTTAATTCGTTATCTGGTAATACTTTCAACTTCGAATGCCCTTATTATTTTTCTGGTTAAAATTACTTTCGAATCAGCTGACTAAAAGTTCTTTAATTTATAAAACTTTATTAATTCCACGACAGAGATATTTATTGAACTTTTGATAATATTTATGCACTTTTCCCGCGAGAAAATCCCAGCAAATTAGTAACAAAAATTAATCAGCTGATATTTTAACGCATGTGTTATCACATTTTCAGACTTGCCACCTCATTAAGTTGGTAACGACATATTCGGTAATTTACAAAAACAAAACAATGGTGGGAGTTACCGAATACCGAATCAAGACCTTAACGAGTATACTCTGAATACCCTTTGTGTAAATATTTATGCAGGCATGTTTACCGGAAGTAAAGGGCGATTTGAAAGCATGTAAGGGATAATGGGGTTTGAGGCTTATTGACAGCTTAACTGGTTGAATGAGTTTTGTTTTGTTTGCTCGAACGAAATTTGTTTGCTGTGCCGCGGAGGATATAAATTATGGAAAGCAACAGGCTTCAAGCTACGCGCGTGTTGGGATTTGTAAACATTTCGAGTATTGCATGTTTATAAGAATTATGTAAGTTTGATGATTAATAGGCCCAATTAATAACTGCCAAATTGTTTTTTTTTAATTTTTCGAGAGTATTTTGTAAAAGATATTATTTACAGGTCTTTGTGCACGTTACCGAAAAATTTAGAAATTCTAGCATTGCATATTTCACGGGGCAATATTTTGCTACCAGCTTAAGAGATAGTAACAAAAGTAAGATCTTAACAATGGATTTACAGCGCAGAACAGATATGTTAATAGCATAAGTGCGCCATGGCGTATGATGAACATAAAATATATGGTAAGCATACAACTTTCAAATTACGCTGTGCAACATAAATTTTAGGGCATCAAACAAAATATTTCCAAACGGTATTATCGATGCATGGTAATTGCCTCATCTCATCACACTTTTTCAATGGGCTAAAGTTTCAAAAATTACACATAATTATTCTAACTTTTATTGTAATTGTCATTTTTGACCCTTATAAATATTGCATACGTGGGGATAAATTAAACAAAAAAAAACAGTGTACAATTCGCCTGTGTTTCGGCGGTTTTTGGTGTCATTTAATAACTTGAGATTTTCCCTACAGTTTTATGGATCATCTTCATTATTCTTCGAAGTAATTAATAAAGGTGGTTAGGTTTAGTTAAGTAGTCGTTTCCAGTTGTGGACACACTATGACATTATAGTTGTTGTTCTTTGTTGCTCTACTCTATTTTGAATGGTACTAACAAAACGGCTGGTGTTGAATAGTCATCCTTCCGACAATTGCGGCAGTAAAGGTCAAATGTTATTTTCATTCTTACCGCGTTTATTCTGACTAGCGTGGTCACCCGCAAGAGCCCACCAAAAGCATGAGCTATGGCTTTTCAAGCACAAGCCACTGCTTTGACTGTCTCCGATCCGTTCTTGTCTGAAGGACCTTGCCATTGCGCATGCCATAGTTTTTCCCCAGCGCTCCCATATATTAAGTTCAAATCAACATAAAAAAAAACAAAAAAGGTTTTTTGTAATAGCGGTCGCCCCTGACTAATCCCGAGTATATTTCTGCCATGAAAAACAGCTTCTCATAAAAACACAATCGCAGTTCGGAGTCGAACGCCACAAATTGAGGGAGAAGCTCGGCCACACAGTAACATACATATGTATAAGAGCTAATCTATTATTTATTATTATTATTATTATTATGAATTTCGCATACAGTAATAAAAGGAAACCGATATCATCCTCATAATCTTTTGACTTTTCGAAAGTTGAGAGCGGAATCGCCCAATTAAAGCGTTCGTTGCGAGAAGTAGTTCTGTCTTACTCGGATTGATGTGGTGGTTGCCATTATGAGTCCATTTACTAACCTGGTTAACCAAAATGTCTGCATAAAGGTTGGAGCCTGTATGCTTATGCAGTGATTTGACTATTCCTTTCTGGTGGATGTTGTTGAACTCCCACAAGAAAGGAAAGAGAAAGAGAAAAGTCTCTAAATTGCAACAAGCTTCTTCGGCATTTTCATTTGACCACTCGTCCCTATTTTATTTATACACCGATGAGGGCTATCGAAAAATTATGTTTTTACGATTTATGGAGGATGTTCTTGGCTTTCATTTATCATACTTTGTATTAAGGTTATTTGATTACTTCATAAGATAAAGGTGAATAAGTGGAACTATTTTTGTAGCCGATCAATGGTAAATCGGAAATATCTCGAAAACTTATCCACAGAAAAAAAGTTAACTCGATTTTCGGAATCAGCGAGCAATTCGACATAGGAATTGGTTAGTGGCATTCATTGAACAATTTTTGCTGTAAGCCGGTGTCATACGAAGGAAATGCATTTTTTCGTTTAGGTCCTAAAATTACTATTGCACAGTTCTATTTTACTAGTTTTTCAATACCTGTTCTCTTGTGGCTCTCCAAACTTCTTGGGCTACTTACTCAGCATTCTGATCACACGACTTTGTGCGCTGATCCCGCGATGCACATCGAAACTACGCCGTGGCACCGCCTGCAGCAATCGGCTACGCTTCAACTTTATACCAATTAGTACATAGAGTACACAAATTGCCGTCATGGGACCGACAAAGAAGATAAAGCCCGAAACGGCGAAAACATGCTCGACAAAATGATTGCCAATCTGTGAATGAGAAAAGATAAGAAACGAACGCATACACACACACACGCGTATGAGTTTAAATATCGACTGAATATGGCAGACAAAGACAAGTACATATGTAGGTGTTTCAAAGGCATGCATAGGTAAAGGTCACCACTGCAATATTGAAACTAAAACGTACTTTTCATTTTTTTTTTGTCTTTTGCAATCAAGTCTATTTAAAAAAAGCGGTGAACTTACTGTGCACGAGGTGCCGCCCTGCTCTGACACAACCGAGAATTGCATTGCCTGCGGCAGGGCAAGCAGCAACGCCGTCACCCAAATGGCGAAGATGAACTTGATGGCGCGCGATAGCTTGGACATGGTGTGCTGTCTGCAATTAGGCGATAAAAAGGGAAAAAAATTCACTTCACAAAATTGACTGGTGTAGAGTATTTACTACCATTAAGCAAATAAACGAAAAAAATTTTATAGTAAGCATAAAAATATATGTGTGTGTATGAAAATTAAAGTGAAAATCTTGAAAGCGTAACCAACAGTGCGCCCTAAAAAAAGGGCAGCCGTATCGCAATAATTAATCGCTTAAGTTGTCAGTTGAAGTTGAATAGTTCAAACGAAGGTAGAGCAATGCAAAAAAAATAAATACTCAGCCAAAATTAAAAGAGAATTTTGTTGTCGCGCTGTCGCCTGCTTCTTCTTCTACATCTCGTTCTGCTTGTCGTCACATTTGCTTAAGAAAACCCAACTCAATTAAACAAAAAACACATTAAAATGATTGTAGAAATGCATTAAATTAAAGTGAAATGAAAGTGTCAGCTCAATGTTTTCAAAAAGAAAAAAAGAAAAAAAAAGAAAACGGATGCCTTCCAACTCGCACTCACCGAAATGGATGACATATCGCTATGTATCGTTCAACGGTAAATGCTGTGATTGTCAATACCGTTGCATTTGTGGCGGTTTCCGCTAAAACGCTTCCCAATATACATATCACATCCCCAAATGGAAAGGCATTCGGATACCAATAACTGTAAACGTCTTGCGGTGCGCCTGCAAATGAGAATAAAATAAATGTTACGAAAGTAAAAATAAATATTTACATACATATGAATATTTAATAGTATCTTTAATGTAGCTTTAAAATTTCTTTTTAACCAACTTCAAAAAAAAAAACTAAGAGGTTATCAATTCGTCTTTTATTTTATTTTTTTTAATTTATGTACCACGTAAACACTTGTTTGGAAAGCGTTTTCAGCAGCCATAGCCTCGGCTGTATATAATCCGGCCCCCTGTAAATACATACAGTGACTCAAAAAAGGTATTGGTTTTGGTTTTTAAATATTCGTAATGTTTTTCGAGTTAAATATTTTTGTAATTTTTCTATAAAAATATTGTCCAAGATTTAAAGAACACCATATAAATCTCAGTTTCAAACTTTACTAAAAATTTAGGAAAATTCAACAAATTTTTATCGAAAGCCATATCAAAAAATAAATAAATCTCAAAAATCAACGCAATTTTTTTAGCCAGTTGAAACTTGTACTTTATTAGACTAAAATGTATGTGCTATATGCATACCCAAAAGTGTTCTAAAGATTCATATTAAAAAGTAGAGATTTTGATAAAAATTTGTTGAATTTTCGTTGGATGGTATTTTTATAGAAAATCAGCTCAAAAAACATTACTAATATTAAAAAAAAATCTCAACGTGGTCACTTGTTTGAGTCACTGTATATCCGTATCTACACAAAATAATGTCGTTAATCTTTTTATATAAGCTTTTATGATTCATATCCTTCGCAGTAACTTTGCTGAATAGGCTTTTGTCAAATTGGTGTATTGTGGAACGATTTTCCGTCATCCCTTGTCAAATTGGGTTTAGAGAAAAACCGGTTTCGGTGTTGTGCCATCTTCAGTGTCATTTTTCGTTTCGTGACACTGAAGATGGCACAACGTCGAAACCGGTTTGTAAAATGACGTTTTCATACATTTTTCAATTTATAAACCTTTTGTAAAGCTACTTTATCTATTATTTTATGCCATATGGCATTAATAATAAAATTAAGTTTAGCTAACAGTAAATTTATTATTTATTATTATGCGAATAAGCCAAAATAACATTGTATTTTCCTATATTAATGAAAATGAGTGTAAATGCAATTTTACAAAAACTTAAAATTATTGAGAAAAAAGGTCGCAAAAATCAACGGAATTTTTTTATTATACTGAAATTAAATGAGCTAAAAAATTGCATACTCAAATTTTTTTTTTGAAAATTCCGAATAAAATTTTGTATATATTAATGAAGATTTGTTAACTTTTTTAAGTTTTGTAAAATTTTTTGTTGAATATGAACTAGTATATTTGTGCGAAAAATTAACAAAAAAATCATTATGAAAACCCATACGAATATGGGAAAGAAATCACTGTACGCATAATTATTTTGACCAGTTTACATGCATACATGTTTATAGATTAGTTATAAACTAGTCTCTATCAACACTCACCTGACAGCAGCAACATCAAATCGGAAACAGCCAAGTTGAATAAATAGAAATTTGTCGCTGTATGCATAAACTTATTTCGCGATATAACGATGCATGTGATAAGGTTGCCCAGCACGCCCGCCACAAAAATGATTGCATAGAAAATGGTGAGCGTTATTAATACGGACATGGAAAGCTGTTGCTGTGGTAGCTCTAAAGTTTGATTCAGTTGCGCCGTATTCAACAGATCTGTCAGATTTTCCGTTGAGATATTAAGTGTCAGTGACATATTCTGCTTGAATGCGTCACTCTGCAGTAGCTGTTGAAAATCCACCAGCGATGATGAATCAAAGGCAAAGAGCGGCGAATTGCCGTAGTACGCTTGTGTGATGAGGATATCCTCATCGAGCAGTAGCATTTCGTCCGATGTTGCAGTCCCGGCTAATGCACCGGTGGCGATGGCAACTGTGGCCAATTGTGGGCGCAAAAGTGCGTGGGAAAACATTATGACTGTATATGTGAGTGCATGTGCCTAGAAGATTGTTTTAAATTTCATTTTTTTTTAGCGTCTTCGGAAATGGTGCGGGAGTATTTATCTGTAAAAAGAAAAGAAAAATTATTCTATATACATACATACATATGTACATAAGTATGTATTTTGGGTTTTGTTTGGATTGATTAAGCGGTACATTGAATAAGCAGTGCGATTTACAACAACAATGTTTTTGATGAAGTTCGCAAGACGTAGTTGTCTATACAAATGTTTGTAAATTAACATAAGAATGTACAGTGTACACCCTATATAATACTATGCGTTTCATCGCGTATATTTTCTAAAAATTTACTGCGCCAAAAAGAGAAAAAAATACCTATTTTTAGAACAAGAACACAAACAATTGCCACCTGCTGTAGGTGTAATTTAATGCGCCTGTCTTTTTGCGGTTTTCCACCTACGTCAAGCAGTCACTTTTAACGAAATGTATGTTTTTGCTTCGTTGTGGATCCTGTTGCTTTTTTAAGCGCCTTCTAGCGTATACATCGTAAATTTAGTGGAATGACAGAATTGGCAAAGCTACGAGAAAAAGTTTACAAAACAATTGAATGCTTGAACGGAAGCCCACCCATGTAAATCGCACAACCGAAACTTGAGCAAGGTCAAACTGTAGTACGTGTATTATATTAGCTTAAATTCAAACATGTGTGCGCAAGCCTGGAAATTTTATACTATTATACATATTGATGTATGAAGCTTTATGGATTCTACACCACTGATATTGCTTTTAGCAAACAAATCAAGTAATTTGTTTGATTACTTTGGTGGAAAAAAGCGAGATTCTTCAACATATCGCTCATCTGTGCCCAAGCCTCGACGGAAGAGAAGGACGAGGCGTTCAAGGATCTATTGTATGAGCGCTTGGAGCGTGCGCTGCTCGCGGCATGATATAAAAATTTTGCCTGCCGATTTCAGTGGAAAACTGGGCAAGGAAGGGGTCTTTAACGTCACTGTTGGAAAATTCCGCCTCCACGACGATGCGTCCGATAACGGACTGGGGCAGTTTGACTTCGCCGGAGTACGATAAATGGTATTATGTAGTACTAGGTTCCAGTATAAAAAGACCCATCAAGCTCCAGATCGAAAAACGAGAGACAAAATCGACTACGTTGTGATAGACGGTAGGTATGCTTCCATTGTTTTAGATGAACGTACATTCCGAGGGCCCCAAATATCGGCTTGGCCCACTTTCTTGGTGCAGAGGCGGGCGCCATGCGTTATAGGGAACTGGAGAGGGAAGCGGGCGTTAAGTAACAATTTGAATCCCCATAAGCCCTTCCCTGCCTACTTTAATGTTGGATTTTGAGTCGCAGCTAGATTGGGCCCATCCTGGAATAGTCGCTTTAGAAATGGATGAGAAGGGAACCGTTCAAACGCTTCCGATGCACTGAACGGTACCCTGTAGGAAATTTAATTAGTTTGAAAGTAATATACAAACTACTTTATTTTCAATGATAACTAATTGAAATTCTCACTACTTTACCTACAACGAACTCAGATATTTAACATGGCGATGTTCTAGGAAGCAGTCAATTGCCTTTTCCTGCATATATTTTGCACTACCTTATAATAAATTTGGTTGAAACAACTTCAAAGTCAGTATGTTTTTCTTTTGCATACGCTTTCGTTCTGCACTTCACAGATGCTTTTTCATACTTCCAAGACACAAATTGTTTTTTGTTTTTTTGAGTAAAAAGAGTGTAAAAACTCGAAACCGTTTCTCATTTCATTTGTTTTAAAGTAGTCTTTCAATTAGTTGATTTAAAAAAAAAATCACTTGTTTCCATCAGGGTACTTATTAAACCGAGTGCACAATGTCCTCACTGTTATTTATTTGAAAGTGTAAATGATTGCAGCTGAATAGATACTTGAAATGAATGTTCTCCAAGATGAGCAATACATTTTCGATTCCTTCGACGTTGCTACTTCCGAGTTAATTTCCTTGGAGGCCGCAGTTGCTTTTCAAATTCAACCTGCAAGCTATGAACTTTCCTAATTCACAATAACCCATCGGTTTGTCAATTAGCTGTTGAATATGCAAGTAAAATGTAGGAAGTGTCAGCCATTTTTTATTATATGTCAAACTTGCAACCACCTACATAATTCGCTTAACTTCTTTAAGGGTGGAATAATGAAAATCTGCTTTAACATGCCTACACAATACAATTAGGAAAATGTATTTGACAAGGAGGACACACTTTTCAACTTTCATTTATGTCAGCAACTTTGCCCACAATTTGAACTCTTTACTGCCTCGCTGACTTAACTGACGTCCGACTGGCTACATCACACGTCGGTTGGCATTTGTATAAACGAATATACATTTTGGGTATTCACAGCGGTGTGGTAGGTGTTGTATTTTTGTATGTCGTAAACTTGAAACGGCTGAAATATATTTATATAAAGTCGGTCGTGGTTTCAGGTTAGGTTAGGAATACGCGTACATTGAAAATGCACTGTATGAATGCCAGGAGGAGGCATATCCTTCTAACCAAAGTTAAGTATTTCATATTGTCAGTATCGTATTCACTACCCGGATGCAACTGTGGAGCTCCGATATTCTCACCTACGCTATCTCTTTCAAACATTTGCAAATGCGCGATTCCAAATCCTTGAGACGCCTTCTTAAGAGGACTGGGCATTGACATAGGAAGTGGTGAATCCGCAGAGAGAGACTGTTGGTATACGTTATCGATGGAGCATTGGTGCATTGCCCTGTGATGACGCCGGTAAGAGCCATTACTGCAGATTTGTTATCGTCAATTATTTCTCAGTACGGCTCTTATCGAGTCTCGCCCTAAAACATCTTGAGATCCCACAGTAGCCCCGATTGATTCACAGTGTTAACGGTTGTGGTGTATTCTCCAACCCCCTTCAGCAGAAAGGAAATCCTTGGTAATAGGGAGTTAGCCGTGTCTAGCCATCTTATCGGCTATTTTGCTCCCTAAGATATTGCTGTATCCAGGAACCCAGCAGTGAGAGGTTTTGACGTTACATTATATTGGAGCCCAATGTTTTCAATACCGCCAGGCTGTCAACGAATATAGTGACGTTCCCTGACAGAGGCAGCCGCCTTCTCTATGGCAAAGACCTCCACCTGAAAGACACTGCAGTCAGCAGGCAGGCATTATGAATGCCTTATCTGAAAGTCCTTGGAGTACAGACAGAAGCCGGCTCATTTGTTCATCATTGAGCCATTGGTGCAGATGGAAATACCAACATTTAGCGACAGTGGGCCACCTTCCCAATCTTCCCTAGTTGGAAAGTGTGTGGGAATCTTAAAAATAAAATGCCAAGTTGGCGAGAGTTAATAAGCTTCGACATCTAAGTCGACCTTGATTCCGTAACGCCGTCCAGTATTAATTACCTTTAAGACCGCTGCGTGCCCGTAGTTCGTCTGCTGCCACAATTTCGATTAACTTAGTATAAGGGCCCCATTACGAATACTTTTGGTGCGACTAGGCCGATGTGAATACCACAAGTGTCTAGTTGTTTACCTTTATTAATTTGGTTAAAACTCAATTAAATTATAGAGCTCTCCGCATAATCTATGTTCATTTGGTGTTGAGACAGCAAAATGTTAAAATACCATAATACGAAAATTCCAAGCAATAAACCCAAATACTCCTCGTTTCATAAAACTTTTCACTACACTACGTCGAACACAAACAATTGCAATTAGCTTTTACTGTAGAGGTTCGTAATGTGAAGCGGCATAAATTGAGTACTAAGCCGTGGGCGCTTAGGCGGACAGTTATGTATGTATGTACATACATAGTATGTATCTACCCTGTGGGGAAAATCTCTAGTTCTGAACTGGTGCACTTCAAGTGTATTTAGACCCAGTACTGGAGGTATACTCTGCGATTCGAAAAGCAATCCGATTCGAAGGTCGACACGCACTAATAAAAACTCATAGCGCCAAGCGAAATCTCTTTTGCATGCACATAACTGCCTCAACTGTGGTGTAGTGGTTAGCAGTGCGCGCTACCACTTCCAAGGGCCTAGGTTCAAGTCCCAACAAAAAAGCCGCCAAACACATACTGGTTCGTTTTTGGCGATAAAGCTCTAGTACGGAACTAGAAATTTGGTTCGTGGTTTCCCTGCAGGGTATGTATGCCTATTTGCTTAAAACACCTGAGCCTGTGCGTGTGGCTCGCTCAAAAGCAGTAAAAAATCTGCTACTGTTTTGTCATTTTGCTGACAACGTTACGTCCGTTACCTACGCATAGAATTAACTACACACACACACACACACACACACACAAACTACGAGTATAAAACCGTATGACGCGTAAAATGAGTGTGGAAATGTAAGGAAATACCCTGCAGGAGATTTCTCTAGTCCAAAAATAGTTCAGGATGCGTTCCATTTTCCGCAACATTACTTCCCGCTCAATCTCCGAACAACGGCTTCTACTGTCTACTTTTCAATGGAGGTGTCTTTGGCGGTGTATAGTTGCCCCATAAGCTTTTCATTTTCACTGTACATAGTTCAGAGACAGTAGCCCCATAAGCATTCCAATGTAGACAGTTCAGAGATAAACTAAACGAAAAATTTCGTTCTTTGACGATTCTTGTAGCCGAGCGACCCGTGAGCCGATGTTGCTTAAACAATAACATCGAAATACTTTGTTCATGCATGTTGATGCTTGCACCGATGAACGAATCGTGGTTAGATTTGAATTTTTTACACTTCGTCTGCCAGCAGGAATCGGTATTTTTTTTAAATATTCAGTGTCCCTCATCGCATAACAAAGCAACCAGTCCATGTCTTGTTCTGTTAGATAATATCACTGAACAAGTAACTTTATTTCATGGGGACACTTACGCACTGCAGGGTACATGGAATATATCGGAATGTCTGTATTAGTAGCGGGGCAAAGCAGTTAGAAAAGTTTAGTTAATTTCACCAGTTTGAAAATTTAATTAAGACGCCTGAGAGTATATATGTGTTTGTAAATGCTTACTTGGCACATTTCAGTACAATTAAATGCTTACATATGTATGTATAGATGTATGTCTGAAGCACACAGACGATTGCGTGATATATCCTTTTTCAAAGTGCATATAGAAATTTGTTGGCTTAAGGTGCTTTTTTGAGCCCTTTTAAACTATGCCAAGTTGTGTTTTACATATGTATGAACTTGGAAGTGCAATTTTAAGTAAGCTTTTGTAGATTAATTAAAGAATGAAATTTTAAGGTACTAAAAGTAATCAGCTGTGTCGCAAGGTGGACATTTTGCAACAAAGTTTCACACTTTTATATACAGTTCACAAGCATTCCAAAAATGTTTATAAAAACTTGATAATTTTTGAGTATGCCGTTTTTTAGCCCGTTCAATTTTAGTAGAATAAAGTGCAAGTTTAAAGTCGCTCTAAATTACCGTTAACTTTTTAGAATTTTTTTTTTTGTGGAGGCTGTTGCGCATTTTCTTCTACATATTAAAAATTGATTTTGAGCATGCATTAATGGAAGAAAATGCGCAACACCCCCACAAAAAAAAAAAAAATTCAAAAAAATCATCGGTACTTTTTAGCGACTTGAAACTTGCTTTTTGTATATTAGAACAAGCTGTACACTAACATTTGACACTGACTGTATGTATTTTTAATTGTTCTAAGATCATGAAATTGAATAATTTACCTACATACATACGGATGAGAGGAAAAGTTCTTAATTTGTCACGCGCTGACTGAAGCAGTAACTTGAAGAAAAGTTACTAACTGTTAATGCAGGAAGTGTACATTTTCTCCCAATAGGACTTTGGCACTTTGATAGCCTTTGTGGGCGGGAACATTCAAACAAATCCAAAACATGAAAACAATGCATAAATTAAGTTCTGAATTAAAACTTTGTGTATTATTTTTACATACGATTATAATTTTTTTTTGAAGAAGCATAACCGCAAGTTGATTTTCTATATTCCTATTTACTGCAAAAAAATTTTCCATTACTCTGGTGAAGAAACTTTTTCCTGGTTCACAAATTGTTAAAAATTAGTTAAATCATACAAAAAGTGATACTTGCTTAATATTGATATACATATATGCGTTGGTACATATTGTTACCTAAAATGCAAAAAGACGTAACAACATCGTTACTGAAATGGAAAAAATCCTGACTAATAATATTTTTTTTCTTTTTCATAAAACGATGCGGAGCGTTGAAATTCGGTGAAATCCATCATATCAATGCAGTTACGACTTTTTGCATATCAGGTGTCGATATGTTTTGAACTGCCTAAAATAGGCTAGATAAAAATGTAAAAAAAAAAAAAAATTATAAAATTGTGAAGGCAAAGCATTGAAGAAGCGGAAATTTAATCAATCAAATCGAGCCCTAACCGCCAAAATAACGTAAGCCACATTTTTTTCAAAATTTTATTTTTGATGCAGAAATATTCCTTGGGCATCTACAAATATTTCTGCATCGAAAAGAAAACTAAAAAAAAAATGGCGCTTACGTTATTTTGGCGGTTAGGGCTCGAAATGTTCAATTGTAAAATGCTGTTGAGCATGAAAGAAATAAGTTTGTGTATTTTGTTAAGTGATTGAACAATGAAATAATGTCAAATGGAGGCTAAAAATGTTCCTTGCGAATTCAGGTTAGCGTTTGGCTTAACCTTCTCTTAAAAGCGCCCTAAGCTCTACATTAATCGAATATTTAAGTGTTTGAAGAGCGAAGTATCTCATCAATCAAGTTCGCAAATATTTGTATAATTGAAGCTTATTTATATATTTATATGTAAATATATTTATGAGCATAATCAAAATATATGTACAAGCCGTAAACACTTCTTTATACTTTCAACGCTGATTTTAAATAAATTTATTTGCAGCTTATTTTCAAGTCAATTCCTTTGAAGAATTTTTAAATGTATGTACATACATATGTATGTTAATAGTAAATCATATCCCTGACGCTTAGCCCTATAGCTTTATATATGTATTGTTACATACATATGTATGTGTGAAAGGATTATTGTGTGCGCATGTAAATATTTGTATCAGTATTGCATTTCAATTAATATCACGTGGCAATGAATGTGCTAGCATGCACTGTTGGAAATTAATTGGTAATTCTATTTACTAGTTATCCTTATGTACATGTATATGTATATAATGTCAATTGTCACTTGCCATAAGCCAACAGCAAAAACTTTGACTCGTCTGCTTCCAATTGATGATGAATACATTACGTATCACAAGGTCTGCTAATGTTTCGTTCATTAGTTCTACTATTGAAAATTTTTCCTACTGGTACACTGTATAATGGTCAGTTTAAATGGTAAATAAATATTGCAATGCAAACTAAATAAATATTGCAATGCAAACTATATAACTATATAACTTTATTGCTATCCTAAATCACACTATAGACAATCAACGTCATTTAAAAAAAAAATAAATAAATAAAAAAATATTAGTGATATGCGAAACGGTCAAATATTGATTTTAATACAACTAAGAACCGGCGCATGCAAGGATTATACAAACTCTAGGGAGGGTGCAGCACTGAATGTGCATTTGTGTTTATTGTTTCTTTTGGATTTTACATACGTAGATATGTATGCATTTTTTGTGCTTTTATTGCTGAGCTCGTGTCTGATTTCATGTTGCTTTCCATGGCGAAACAAATAAATTAAAAAAAAAAAATAGCGTAAGCCTGCTAACGTAAAACGCGTTACATTTAAACTTCCAATTCATGGATTTTTATAACCACTTTCGTAAATTTTTCCAGAGACCATAAAGATTATAAGAAATTATATTAAATATTGCTCTATAATTATTACTGAACAATGGGAAAGTTGCTTACGTCTCACGGGACGATTATTTTAAAATGTAAATTATTTTCATCATGTCGTTATAATTATAAGACGAAAGAAATAAAAAGCCCGTATAATTATTATGAGAAGATGCAAATCATTTCTGTCTTAAAATAAGCGTCCCACGAAACGAAAAAAATAAATAAAAGTCCCACATAATTATTCTGACAAGACGTAAATCATTTTCGTCTTGAAATAAACGTCCCGCGAGACAAGAAAAATAAAGATCCCACATAATTATTATGAAAAGACGTAAATAATTTCCATCTGACAATAATTATCCCACGAGACGAAAAAAGATATTTCTCGTAAATAATTATTATACAAAGACGAACTTCTCTTAAAAAAGGCGTCGTTTTTGGTCTCTGAATTTTTTCATTATCAGGTATGGCGATTACTGAAATACGCAATTAGGCATGTGTGTACTATATATAAATCGAACGATATTCAGTTTTATTATAATTCCCTGCAGTGCCTTCACAAAAACCAAATTTATGGCCTTATTCATAAGAAAATAAAGTAGCTTTATAAAAGGTTTATAAATTGAAAAATATATGAAAACGTCAATTTATAAAGCTTTTTAAACCTACTTTATTTTTTATGAATATGGCCATTAATCTTTTGCCAATTACATCGTACTGCTATACAAGCAAATGAATACCGCAATTGACAAATTTATTAAAATATATATAAATCGCTACCATAAAGTAACAAAATTGCTGCAATTACATTGGTATATTGCCTTACATCTAACTCAATTGCCAATCAAACTTAGATACATATGTACATATATGTAAACAATGTAGCAAATGTAGCCAATGAGCACAAATTTTGTAGGGAATCTATTTAGAATCAATAAATTAGGACCAAAATGGGAAAGCAATAAAGTACATCTATACAGCAAAAAAGTTGTGCAACTTTCACTGGAATTATAAAATATGTATATATTTTGAAGACTTCCTCTTTTTTTGTTATTTATGGCCTTATAACAATTTTATTGAGTTTGAGGCTTTCTAATGAAAAAAAAAAAAATTGTGGAAAAATAACAAAAATTTACACATGGTACAAATTATAGCTGCCATTTCGGAGATGACTAAATCCACTCAGACGTCCTCATGGAGTTCACTGAATTTGAACTCGCATAACGGTCTATGTAGTGACTTTTTAATCCTATGCACAGCGCCTAAAATTCAAGCATTGCAATTATTGTTTGTGAAAATGGTCAAAGTTTGTGATTCAACATTTTTTTTAAATTCTTACTTGGAAATCGAACCTTGTAAAGGCGTAGTGTATAATATTATATCTCACTAACTTCCAATTTTGTTACTGTTATTTGGCCTAACAACAATTTATGTTCAAAAATTTTATTGACTCGATGAAGAAATCGGATGAGGAGATGCAGTAATCTCTAAAATAGCAGCAATAACTTTTACCATCTGTATCATACAATTCTAAAAATTGAGATGTCCAATCAAAGAGCTTGGCCTTCAGATGCGCAATAAGGTTTTATTTTTTCGAAGAGGTTTGCCACCTGTACGAAAAGTTATGAGATGTAGGCTATTCGTAGGACCAAACAATGAGCTGTCAAATGAAATGACTTGACCTTCTGATGTGCTATAAGTCATTTTTTTTTAATAGAGTCGCCACCTGTCCAAAAAATTATAAGATCCAGACGCCTATTATATGTGCAGTAAGGTTTTATTTTTTTTGGAAAGGGTTGCCGCCTTATTTCTCCAAANTGTATAATATTATATCTCACTAACTTCCAATTTTGTTACTGTTATTTGGCCTAACAACAATTTATGTTCAAAAATTTTATTGACTCGATGAAGAAATCGGATGAGGAGATGCAGTAATCTCTAAAATAGCAGCAATAACTTTTACCATCTGTATCATACAATTCTAAAAATTGAGATGTCCAATCAAAGAGCTTGGCCTTCAGATGCGCAATAAGGTTTTATTTTTTCGAAGAGGTTTGCCACCTGTACAAAAAGTTATGAGATGTAGGCTATTCGTAGGACCAAACAATGAGCTGTCAAATGAAATGACTTGACCTTCTGATGTGCTATAAGTCATTTTTTTTTAATAGAGTCGCCACCTGTCCAAAAAATTATAAGATCCAGACGCCTATTATATGTGCAGTAAGGTTTTATTTTTTTTGGAAAGGGTTGCCGCCTTATTTCTCCAAATACGTGTATCTGTATGAATTTTTTAAAACAATTTAACATAAAACTCACCACTTAAAATTTTTCAATTAAATTCATATTTTTATTTCTTTAGATAATATAAATTAAATGTGTAATTAAAATGAAAGCCTTAGTTGATAGAGAGGCAACCCTACTCAAAAACACGTTGGTGTTAAAGCTTGTCACACACCTTCCGTTTGATATGGGTATCGTATGGTATTGTGTTATTAAATAAGCATTCATTATTTTTATAAACGCAATTATAACTTTGCAGAAAGGTGGCAACCCCACTCCAAAATATTTGTTTAATCTCTTCAAACTGTTTTTGTTTTACTATAAAAATTGAAGGTAGCTGTGAAGCTTTTGGAATAATTATATGGTTTCAGATATCTGGCAACCCTGTTTGTAAAATTTTTTCCAGAAACTTTCTACACAAAATACCAAGTAGAATGAGAGATAATAGAACAATTTCTCTGAGTTGTAAATACGTTTAAAGCTGTTAAAACTGCAAAGATTCAAAAACTTTTAAAGGAAATGCAACTCTTCTTGCAGCAACTAGATTTATGTGTATGTTTACAACCCTGTCTTGTGCAAATCTTGACCCGCTATTTTCTTTTTAAATTCAACAGATTTATTCTTTTGCTGGCTGAGAAAAGAAAAAAATAATATGGTGACCCTTTTCTTCGTCAATGACCCCTTGTCTGCGACTTTCTGAAAATTCTCAATGGCAACACTGTTTATGACTGTGACATAAATTGTCATTTGCAAGAAAGTATGTGCCATTTTAACATAAATTACATTTGCCAGCGACATAGTAGCAGCATTGACCGTGGCTTCAATTTCGATTGGATTCACTTCGATTCGATATGCTGGTGATGAGCTGAATGGCAATTTACGGTGTCGAACATACAAACGATGTGATAAATTCTCATGAAAATACTATATATGTATGTAAACGGCTGTGGTGGAATATGTTTGCATTCTTATGTATATGTATATATGTTTATAGTACATACATGTATATACATACATATGTATACAAAATAAAGCATAGCTAATGCATCACTTAAACATATGCATACATAAAACTTTGCTGAGAGCTGCATCACAGGCAACTTTAATCCGGTTGCAATATTTTAAATCCGAAACAATGGTTTTTGGTATAAATTAATACGGGTACATATGTATCTACTGATTGACATATACATTGATAAATCTGTACGTTCATTAAAAAAAAATTACCAAAGTCACGAAATTGCTATATATGTATTAGTTTATTTACAAACCTAATAATATGTGCTTGAAACCTGACAGAATATATTTAGAATAATGAAATAGCAGTTTAATAAAAAAATGTTTTCCTGGAGTCTAATGTTCCGTACATACTTCCATAAAATACTAGATCAAAAACTTTCGTGTTCGAGGCAGCCATTAAAAGAAGTAAGTGCGCCTTGGTCACACTGGAGAAGTGAAACTTACGTTACATATCTATGTAGTTTGTCTCGTAATTAAGTATGTACAAATGTATTTCAGCGCTTTGAAATTGTGTAACATACGAAAGGCAAGTTAATATAATGTTATAAGCATACGGTTATATTTATGCTCTACATCTATCCTTTTTTACATTTATCTTAATCGGTTCTCCTTTAATTTTGTTTTTATCTATTCTTTTCATACATCTATGTACATATTCACCTTGATGATGTGTGGGGTGCGATGACGTGATAAGATGTTATATCATGTCAGGTAGTGCGATGTGATGTGATGCGGGTTTATGCGAGGTAATGTAATGTGATGTGATGCGATTGGATGTCATGTCACGTGCTGTCATATCATGTGATCTCATGCCATATCATGTCTTGTCATATGCGATTTTATGTCATTTGATTTCACGTCGTGCAATGTCATATAATGTGATGTCATGTGCTATCATATTCACCTATATGATGTGAGATGCCATGACGTGATAATATCTTATATAAAGTCAGGTAATGCGATGCGATGTGATGTGATGTGATTTTATGTGATGTAATATAAAGTGATGTGATGTGATAGGATGACATATCATATGATGTCCTTTAATGTGATATCATGTCATGTCATGTAGTGAAATTAGCTGTGGAGAGTTCAGGTGTGCTGATTTTAGGTGAGATGTGATAAGGCCAGATGAGGAGAGTTTAGGAAAGGTGTGGTGAGTAAGGTAGTGATGAATTAACGTATGGTGAGTATATTAGTGGCGAGTTGTCCCTGCATCTGTGTCTATCTACATGCATACGTATGTGTACATCCTTTTCTTTACAATTACTTTATCTGAACCTTTCTTCATCTACCTTTACTTTTATGGTTATCCTCATCCTCATAGTTTTCCTTATATTTATCGTTTTTTTACCTTCATTCTCTTATTCATCTACATATTCACCTTCATCTACGCCCTTGTACATATGCATATTAGTGAAGTATTTAAATTTACCCTGATCTTCCCTTTCGCTTTGCCTTAACGCAGAACCGTGACATAAGTCCAATGGAAGATATGTCGAAATATTTGTGCGGTCGATCAATTTTAGGCCCATGGAAGCAAATATGGGATTTTCAATATTTTCAAAAGCTTGTAAAACTATTGCACCGATATGTTGGTACGGTTGGAAAGGTAATTAAAAGACTTTTTATTTGATATGTATGTAAGTATATCTATATATGGATATGTATATTATATACGTGATCCGAGAAAAACTAAAAAACAAACGAAATCATGAGCCTTACCATATTGAAAATTACATCTTTACCCCAAAGCACTAAATAAATTTCACATGACTTTTTCTCATACATATCACGCTAATTCAACTGAGCAGATAAGAAGATGGCAACAACGAGGCTGAAATTTTCTATTCGAGTAATTTATTAAAGAAACCGAACATTGTTTATTCTTAAAGTTAACTTGATAATTAGTTAGCTGATGAGTCTGCAAAGAAAAACGTACATACATATGCATCTACATATGTATGTTCATCGAGTAGCATATTTGCCCGCGTAAAACGAGTTTAATTTTCTACATACCCGTGTGCGGAGTTTAATTAATTGCAAATCTTTAGAAGGTGCACGTGCTCATCAACTTGTTTCCAACTTTGTTTATTTATTCATTTGATCGGAGAGTTAACGGATACAATACAAAACTTAGCATACATATGTACAATGTATAGGACTAATGTACATCCAATGACTTATTACAAATATTTTTTCTTCATGATTATATACAATAAATAAAAATCTACTTCTACTATATACCTGTTTTTGTATTAATCGCGTTGAATTTATACGATCCACAAGCAGTTATATTTTCCGATCTGAATTTTGAGTTAGCTTACTTTAAAGCTATATATATATGTATGTATATAAAGCAAAAGAATTGCTAAAGAGACAGTCACAGTATGTGGTTAACAGTGGCATGATTTAATTATATACAAATGCGCCTACATAGTTATAAGAATCGTAAGCTATCTAGTATTCTTATTTTTACAAATATAAAATGCTCTTGATGATGATCAATGTATTAGCGTGCTGAAAAAAAAAATCAGTCTACACTGAAAAGGTGAAAATAAATTTGCGTATATACACACATAAACATATGTATGTGTACACTTTTGTTTATACATAATTTCTCATAATATTTGCATCATTTTTCCAATCAATTAATTAATTTGCAATTAGCCAGTTTAATGGGTTTCCACTTATGTGCAAGCAAAATTCTAAGAGAGACAAAAAAAAAACAAATAGACAAGTGTGTATGTATATATGGACGCGTTTATATATGCATGTTTGTATGTGAAAACCAACAGTCATTGAAGTGTGGCGCGTTGATGTCGCTCTCCCGCAAACGATTTAGTTAGAAAGTGGTGAGGGATATATCACGAATGAAATAAATTATTTGTGTTTTTTTTTATACATACATACATATGCATATATACATATACAGTGACACAAATAAATGACCACGTGTTGATTGTGTTTTTTATATTCGCAATGTTTTTCGAGCAAAATTTTTTTATTTTAACCAAAACCATATAAGTCACAGTTTCAAACTTTATATACAAAATTTAGAATAACTCAGCAAATTTTCATCAAAATTTCAACTTTTTAATCAGAATCTTCAGAAATTTTTTTGGTATGTAGATTTATATCCCATACAATTTTAGTTAATAGCAAATTTCAACCGGCTAAAAAATCGCGTGGATTTGTGAGTTTTTTTTTGGATACTGTTATTGGAATTTTTTCATACATATAACGAGTGCAATTTACCAAAACTGACGTGGCTTTTTTGAAATTTTGTTGCGAACGGTCTGCCGCATTTTATTTCATAAGAAATTCGTGCTTATGTGGAAAAAAGTGCAAAAATCTGTCGGAAAAAAAATCTGAAAAATCAAGGGGATTTTTTTAGCCATTTGAAACTTGCACTTATTAGATTAACATTGTATGGGCTATAAAACTATCCTACCATAAACGTTCTAAAGATTCAGATTCAAATGCTGAAATTCTACTGAAAATTTATTGAATTTCCTTAATTTGGTACTGTAATTTGTATGGTTTTGGTTGAAGCTTGGACAATATTTTTACAGAAAAATAACAAAAAAAAAAAAAATGTATCTCGAAAAGGATTATGAATTTAGAAAAAAGCAATACGTGGCCACTTGTTTGAGTTACTGTATATTTACAAAAAATGAAAAACGTTTGTAAATAGAGTAGTGTATAAATACGCAAGGCATTGTATCAATGGCGTTAGTCGTCAACTGAAAAACTTATTCCATAGTAGTTACTATAAACTGTGGAATATAAATCAGACGGAGCTTTAAGAAGACGTTGAATTGATTAATTTATACAATACCTTTCGTGATATTTCATTTAATCAAAACACCTGATTATGGACAACTGGTTATAAAAAGGAAAAAGTATGGCTTAAAAAAGTAGACCATTGCTTCTATGGATCAGCGCTAGACGAAAGAAATCACTTTAATTGTATGAGAACTCTTTTAAATCTATCTAAAAAATTTCTTCTTGGTTGGACTATATTGCCCAAGTTTATGAACACTTTCTTTTTCGACTTATTTTTTTATTCTGGAATTAATTGTTTTCAAGGAAAGCGGAAAAAATCACTAACATACACATAAAATGACCCACGAGAAACGGAAAGGAGATTTTCTTCTATCAAAATCTCTTGCATATGTATTTCTTCAAAAAATTTACTGCAAAGCAAATTACTTTTTCAGCAACAGAAATGAAGAAAAATATTTCTATTGATTTTTCTTGAGAGCTGAAAATTAAGCCTAACAGAGATAAATAAAAAATAACACTTTGTAAATTCTTTAAGTATTTATTTGCTCACGATTTTTATGGATTACATTTTTGTTTTATTTTATTTTGTCTGTCCCCCCCCCCCCCCTAAATTTCATTCCGGCTACGCCGATGCCTATAGGCCTTATAAAGTTCTAGCGAGCGAGAAGCTTAAATATTGGTTTATAAAGATGCAGATCCTTTTGACTGGAGAACGAAGCAGCAACTCCTGATTCTTAAATGGAAATCATGATAAATATGCCATTAATTCAAATACTTACAACTTTTTTATAGAATACAATTTTTTTATTTAATCATTTTAGCCTTACATGTCTAGTTTTCTCGATGCTTGGACTCAAACACTTTGTCTCTCATTTCACTTAGACAACAGCGACTTGCGAATCTAGTAATTATTGTTTTTATGTCACGTTTGGTTAATACTGCTGCTGTATATAAAATTATATTCATATTCGTATATGTAGATATGTTATTTTTGTCATAAAACAAATCTTAAACTATTTGTCTCCTTACACTCACTCGACTTTTTGGTTCATAGTAAATCTTTTAGAGGTTAGTGTTAAGTGCAGTTTACAGTTACGATCCGAAATTCAAAGTAAGGGCGAAATGTACGGATACAGTGCCTAATATAAATTGCTTTTGTGTTTTTCTTTAAAATCAATTCTGGAATATGCAAATGTGCTCTTCGTACCTTTGAAACTTGTCTGTAATATGTACCAGCAATAGAAACAAGTAAAATTTGTTTAATAATGCCTAAAGGAGAGTACCAGTTATAAGCACATAAAAGTCCATTTTGTGAAATTATTCGCGAGAGAAGAAAAATCAATGTATTTAGTTTGGCATTATCTGCCATTCTGTATCAAAAACTAAATTTTAAAAAAAGTGGATTTGGCACCTTTTCACCTTTAAGTAGCGATATGTACATACATATATATATATATTGCATAGTAAAATCGAAGTGGCTATTTCTCATTATTTTGGGGAACAAAATGTAGGTCAACAACTTAATATCTCATTGGAATTCATTTGTGTAGTAGTTAAATATTGATATATTCATGATTAATGTTTGGAGGTTCTCATTGGTATTGCTTTGAAAATTCATGCACCAAAAAACTATTATTTGCATAACTGTACAATATTAAAATGCTTTCTTTTTCGAGGTTGAACTATTGGTAATTAGATAATTGCTTTGTTAACACCATTTTCAGCAGAATTTTTATCTATGACATTTAGTACATAAACTCGTGGTTATGATTAATATTCACATACATTTTTTCTGTATATAATGGATGCAAATAACTTATGATAAATATGAATGCATGAAAACAGAATGGAATACTTCATTACCAGGCATGCTCCCTAATATACGCTATTAAATGGTTAAGCAGCAGCTCTGAAGATGCATTTAGATTAAAGGCGGAATATCGACAGTAATTAACCACAAGTAAAAGAGTTAAAGATCGGGCGCAGTCGAACATTAGATATCCGGTGCAAATATTAAATATAGTTTTTTCACCTTTCCGAAAACTACCACTACCTTGGTAAGCGGCTTCAAACATCTTCGATAAACTTATATAGTCATATGTAGGTGGTATTACGCCCATTTTTCAAAACTCCATATTAATGTTACTTATTTTCAAGACATTGTAGTTGGTACTTATAAATTTTGAAATATCTGAAATTTACCATTATATGTAAAGTGGACGTTTGCTTTTATTTAGCAAGCATAATAATCATACCGAGTTTTATACATATTGATCGAACGGTTTCCTAGATACACAAATGTGGTCATAAGTGGGCGGGGTGAGGCCCATTTTCCAAAATTTTGTTACACACTTTTTTTTTTGTCAAGGAATTATTGCAAACTGTCGCCGCTGTGGTGTAGTGGTAAGCAGTGCGCGCTTCCACTCCGCAACGCCTGGGTTCAAACCCTGGTCAAAGCAACATCGCAAAAAATATAGAAAAAGGTTTTTTCTTAACAGCGGTCGTCCCTCGGCAGGCAATGGCAGACCTCCGAGTGTATTTCTGCCATGAAAAACAGCTTCTCATAAAAATACAATCGCCGTTCGGAGTCGGCGTAAAACTGTAGGNTTGGTTGCGTATACGCCCTGGAGCAAAGCATATGCAAATATTTTCATACATACACGCGTATGCATTCATGAATTTAGCCAGTTATTTAACAACAATAACAAAATAGTAAAATTAAATGAGGCATGCAAACAAACGTTGTTGCTCAGTTGCACACTTGCGCTCGTGCATTTAAATATGTGCATACGTATATAAGTATTTCGAATTATTTTGCCCTTAGTGGATTTTCGTCGCCTCTATTAGACTAAGCAAAATTGGCTTTCGTTAAATATCAACGAAAAAAATAAAACAACTATGTCCCTTAATCCTTTTCCAAACGATACATTTTTAATTTACCCTGCTTCTTTTGTTTAACTATGAGTTTTCAAAAAAAGTGGACTTAGCAACTTTTCACTCTTAGCCAGCGATATACTGAAATACATAGAGTAGAGAAAAAGCGACACAATCGTTGGGATCTATGTAATTCCACACTGCAATGAAACAAAAAAGCTGCAGAAGAAGCGAGGGGATAGTGTAGGTGGTTAGGCACGATTAAAAATCAGATCAAGATTTATATTAATATTAAGATTTCGATTGAGCTTCCAATTGAGGTAGAGGCCATGACTGAGATTGGGATCAAGCTTTAAATTAAAATTGAGATTAAGTTTAAGTTTAAGTTTACGATTGAGATTAAGATTAAGGTTAATTTTATAATTCGGATCAAAATTAAAATTAAGATAAATCATAATCCGCGTGCACCTAAGTAACACGCTTTCTGCCCATATTTCATAAAAAAATTTTTGCGAATTTTCATTTGACCACTCCTTATTTCGTATTTATGTATCGATTTTCTTCATAAGTAACTTGATTTTGTTTGCTTTAGTACAAATGCAAAAAATTTGGTATAGAACCTGTTATTTTTAAAATTTTTCTTCTGTTAAAGTTTGATTTTTCTTCATTTTTTCATAAAAACAATAAAAACAAGCTGGAATGATTAATTAATTTGTCAGAAACTATACGCCCTATTGGAAAGTGATGTATTTACGGTTTATGGAGAATTTCATTGGATTTCATTTGCCGTATTTTATATTAAGATTTTTAAATTGGTTCATAAGATATACGTGACTAAAAGGAACCAATATTTGCTTCAAGCTGAATAACAGTAAATTACAAATATCTCGAAAACGTATCCATAGAAAAAAAATAACCCGAGTCACGGAATCACCGAACAATTCTACATAGAAATTGGATAGTGTCGTCTTGAGAGCAAAAACCAAATTAAAATTTGTGATCCAGTGTTATTTTTGAGCTTATGTAGGCTTTTCTGGGCACTTGCGAAAATCTTTTATACAGGCGAAGGTATATGTGTTTGTTATCGAAATATTGCCGTACAGCTATGAAATAAACCGCTTTTCAAAGGTACTAATGGCTATTGACGCTAGTTTAGATACCTGTTGGGAACATCTTAAATAAACAATGCAATTTTCGTTCCATGTAGCAACATTTTTAGTCAGATTACATAATATTCTCACAATGTGGCTGTGAATTATGCCAACCTGAACTAAGATGAAAGTCTAGTACTTCATTTGGCGTTATATCTATAAGGTGATTGATAATACCAGAATTACCATACCAACCCTAAACAGGCCAAGATGTCAAGGTACCTGGGCCCCTTAACTAAGTCACCTAAATAAACATGGGTCTCTCGACATATGATTTCGTTATAGATATGTAGTTATCAAATCTTGGTTAGGGGAAATGTGTTTAGCAGACTCTTTTTACAGTGTAGTGTACATCAGGAGAACGATATGCACATGCAAATCGGTTTAAGAAGGTGCTTTAAGGCCAGTATGCAGCTCCCAAGAAAAGCAAAAATCCAAATAAAATGACGTACAAGAAATGGTTAACAAATTTTCTTGAGTCAAATTTACTTAAGGCAGTAAGGAGTTCTTAATAAAATTTGCCACGCTTTCTACTACGGTTTTCTAAAGTTTTTTTTTGCGAAAAAGAGCACAAGGCAACCCGCGTTCGCAACAGAAATATAAGCCCGTTCCATTATTTCTTGAGGAAAGAGTGAGGCAACAGGTTGTCGCAGGCTGTGAAGTATCAGATATCAAAATTCCTTGCACGCACACGAAACTATGGCAATTTTTTGTTGACTGGTTTCTTGAGAGAAAGGAAAATAAAAGCATATTTGGCGCTTACACATTTTCTAGCGATTATCGAAGGGAGATCACCAACTGCAGTTTTACGTCGCCTACGAGCGGCAAACGTTGCCTGCCGAGGCGTGGACGCACAAATTTGTGTAGGCATTATTCAATGTGCACATTAGGCTGGACTGTCAGAAAAATTATAACTAAACACGGTCGTTTGAAAGCTCAAGTACTTTACTTTCTTCGACCAGTAATATAAACTAGATTAGGCCTTAAGTACATACCTTAGCAATGAAATTTTAAATTTTTTGAGTGTTCAAAGTTTCCGTTGGCCTTAAAGAGATATTTCTCAAAACTACTGTTAAGCTAAAAACCATATTTAAAATTGGGTTAAAAAAGTTATGCATCTAATATGGATTAGAAGATGTCAAAATTGAAGTAAGCTTTCAAGTGTTAAATAATTATAGTACGATAACTTTTCTTTCATATTTCGGCCAACCAGGTCTAATATGCATTCATAGTTACGTGTAGCTGGACATATGTATGCTTATGGACATAAATGCCTATGTAATATCTAACTCTTAATGAACCAAAATTCGACAACAGCGCGCCATCAGCTAAAGCGCGTCCGTCATTATTATTCTACTGCACGAGTTGGTAACTGCCCGAATTAATGACACAGCAGGAATAGCAACACTGACGGTTGGGCCACAATTTTATGAACACAATGCGGTTTTGGTATTTGCATACACATGCACGAGTATATACCCACATACATGCATAAGTACACTATATTAAATTCCATGTTCTCATAGCATTACAGCAAAGAATGGACCAACCAACAAATACTTCCTGCGCTCGAATTGCACAGAAAAATTCCATCTAACTCGCGCATACATTTAGGCGGCATTGTAAAGTATTTAAGGTACACCAATTCAACCATATTTATGTAGCCATGTGCTGTGGTGCTGTAGCATCCATGGGCGCATCTGTGCAATTCTCGCATACAAAAGTATATGTAAGTATTTGGACATCTATACATTCCACAGATTTCCATTCATCCTGCACTGACACATATACCTAATCAAGTGCATGCCCTGCAGAAAAAAGTTATCAATTGATAAAAAATAACCCGCTTGTACTTAGGTTTTTTGCGGAATTTGGATAAGGATTGAGCTTGTGTGAGAAAATCTAATTTTTGGCAACCAATGTCAGTTACGCGGTTTTGCAGAATGACGATTCGCAGTTTTGTAATTTTGTCACATAACCAATATACATATGTACATAGTATCATATATCTTTGCTTAAGGTTTTATTTTTTGTCGTTTTTATCTAGATCCCCGCCTCTACCCCTGCTCGTTCTAATTACATTTTTGTTATTCTGTTTTTCTTTATCCTCAATTTTATTTTTATGCTCTATCGATAACAAAATCGATAGTAACATCCAAAAAATATCGATAAGAAAATCGATGACAAATTCGATAAAAATTTCGATAGCAAAATCGATTAGAAAATCGATAACAAGGTCGAAAAAAATATCGATAACTAAATCGATTATTTTCTTCATCTACATATTCCCCCTCACCTTATTGAAAAGCTACACGTAACTGTTTTATGAATATTGTTTTTTCAAACATTTACCTTTTTCGACTTAAAAAAAAAGTTTTTTGGGCGTAATTTTGCAGACCTTGGCTTTCCGTTACAGGAATTCTAGAACTAATAAAGGAGCTACAAAACATTTTTTTCATGCATTACATTTTTTCGGATTTTCAGAAAAGAATTTTTTTCGGCGCAGTTTTGCATAACTGTTTTTTCCTTATAGGAACTTTTAAACTATTGAGAAGTTACTCAACATTTTTTTTTGCATCTTTGCGCCATTCCATATGCCCACATATACATAGACATTACAAATCTACATATATATGTATGTATAAATTCGAATTAATAGTGCTGAATTTTATTGCGTCACCTGTTGGTCATAAATCTTCCTCAACATTGTTTTTTAATAACGCATAAATCATTGAAATCTGTCATCAAAAATTATCTATCGATAAGTAATATGCTAATCTAAGGTGATTTGACAAGTTTGATAATAATTGGAATTTTATTGTCAACACTTGTTGCTGACTTACATAATTCGCACGACGGGAATTTAAATATTGTAGTGCATATTATGTTGTCGACATAACCTGCTGTGATAAATAACTATTACTCGTATCATATTTTTTCTGATTCGTTGTATGTACATATGTTTGTATAGTGCGGACTTCACTTAATCTTCTGGTAGTGAATTTTACACAACATATTCTTCTTCTTCTTCTGATTTGGCGCTGTAACCGCCTAAGCGATTTTGGCCGAGCTCAACAAAGCACCCAACATCATTTCATTGAAACCGAAAAAGGTTAACAATTAACCTCCTTGCTCTAGTTTTTGACACCTTCACAAATTGAATGAGGTGGTACAAGAAAAACGTATAATATTTAACTCCATAGTTTAGGAGCAATCAATTACTATTAGATTTCAATTTTTTAGGTTAAACCATATGTGTACAAAGGCATAAAAACAAAAACAATTTAGAATGCATTCCATACCTACATTCCTGTGGCCTGAATTAATTGGCTTTCACAAACGAAATTTATTCAAGAATTTTGATGGGGAAAAATCTCTATGTTGTGCCACAGCAATGATGCCTGTAGCGTTGGCTGAATCGTGACACAAAATCGGTGCACAAATCTATAAAATAAATTACAACAGTGGAATATGCTATTGAAGATACTATCTACATACCTATGTACGTTTGTGATTATTTGTGTATTTACATACAATGTATGGCATACATGTTTCTCACCTTTGGCATAAATCGTCTGCGCCGGCAAATATGTGCTTACATACATAAATAAATACACGATTGTTATTTATGCATGCGGATTTAGTGAGAAAGGTGACTGACTCTTACATACAAACATAAGTAAATACTAGGGTGATTAACTCGATATTTCCAAGCCGGCGTCCTCATGTTTTTTTGTGATCATTGCTTTTCGAATTTTGAAAAAACCAAATTTTTTATCGAACAACCCGGTTTTTTTCTTTATAACCGGTTTGAGAAGTTTTTAAGTTATATCCAAGGAGGTTTGCCGAGGAGCGACTGTTATTTGAAAAAAAAATGCTTTTGCTGTTGCTGGGACCAGAACTTGAATCATGTTCCTCCCGAGTAGCACAGGGCAAAAACAAAAAAAGTAGAAGCACTCCTCAAATCCGAAAAAAGTCAGAAAAAAATCCAATAATGTATTTAAAAATAAAGTTAAAGCAAGGCAAAGGTGAATTTTTCGCTAATTCGTGACCGTTTCATTAGAGCTGGGAAACTATCGAAAGTGTACCCACTCGATAGTTTCGGTAGTTAAAGTTTTCACCATCGATAGGATCGTATTGTTTTTAATGGGTAATTAAGTTTAGAGTTGCACTTTTATATGAACTCTTTCGCTTTATTTACATACTTCCACACATATGTATTTAAATGTAAAAGCCTTTGCACCAATAAAATTAAAATTAAATAGAGTAGTGGCAATGGATAGTCTAGTGGCAACAACTATCTTTAGCATGTTGGTATCGATAGTGGCAATAAAAGGCGAATCATCGATACTATCAATAGTGCCATCGATAGTTTTCCAGTTCTACCTTTCATAAACATGAAACGATATTGTAAGTTTGGTACGATGTTTGTAAGTACCAGAAGAAGAAGAGAAACCCCCACTAAAATTGCCTTCAACTTTAAACGTTGCGAATTTGCAAGCCGTAACGGTTATTGTTTCCGAGTTTAGTTGGGAGGATCAGCTTTCAGGAACTGATGTCGCCGAGTGCTGTGATACCTTCAGGTCAATGGTGTATAATACATGCTTACTCAATATTCCTACTATTAAAAGTAAGCCCTACAAACTCCCCTGGTATACTAAAGGGTTAAAAAAAGTTAGAAACCTTAGAAACAAGTATTATAAGAAGTTAAAATTAACTAATAACCAGGTTTTCTATGAAAAATATCGCCAGTATCAGAAGGAATTTAACTGCTTGGATAAATTCTTGTATAGAAACTATATTCTTAGGTTACAAACCAATATTAAATCTAATCCGAACGCCTTCAGGAACTTCGTCAAGTCGAAAAAGGCGTCTTCCACAACTCCATCCTCAGACGTCTCCAACGGAAAATCTGTATGTCCTCTACATGATGCTGCTATCTCTTTGCTGATTTTTTTAAAGCCAACTTTGTCAAACATTTAATCCGAATTCCGCACCGAGTTTTAGTTCAGTTGCACTTATTTCTGATGCTTTCATCAAAGGAATATGGAAGCTCAAAAACTCATCGCAAACGGAGTTTGACGGTCTCTAGGCTCTTTTATATTATTACTAGTAAGCCCGAGCAGACGTTGTCCTGCTACGCACCGATGCATAGGCAGGTTACATGCATCGTAGGTATTCTGGGTCTTCACACCGAAGCTTGGTACTCGGTAACTCGGTGGTCGGTAATTTTTTCCCATGTATTTTGTTTGTGTTACACTATTTTTTTTATGCCATATTATATCTATAGCCGAGATGGTTGTTTCTAATACTTTAGTATGCTTTATGCTTTGAAATTTTCATTCATAAATTTACTTGTTGCTTGCATTAACTCAATTTAGTGAATATAAAACAGGAAATTTTTAATATGTATGCAAATAATTTTTCGCCCAAGCTATTAACTAAACTATGTTTTCGTCAAAATTGTTAAAGCTTATTTTTGAAGAGAATTAAGTCCGTATAGAAGCTACAAAGGTATTCAAGCGATTATACTTATGCACTCGTATTTAAAATCAAGTGAATTGTTAAAAAGTTCATTGGAATTCANAAAAAAAAAAAAAAAAAAAAAAGAAGTTCTTCTGATTTGTGCAAAAGTGCAATATGTATTTGCATATATCCAACTGCGAAGGTTAAGATTAGCTTAGCGCTCAGTTTATTATATTCATTAAACAAAGTTTATATGTGAGAATGACAGCTGAACTTGTTTTATTGAATTTTTTACTGGATAAATTTTTACTAGTAACTGTTTGCAAGACACTTACTGCTAAGTTACTGGACAGTTTCTTACTGAAAAATACGAAAACATTTCATTTGTCTGTGTTGGTATGCCGACCATTGCCTAAAACCGAAAGGGTAATCAACAGGGTTGGAAACCAGGGTTGCCTACCAGCACAGTACAAATGTGTTTAGTTTGCGTTTGCTCATCCCTACCTTAAATAAAAAGTAGAAACTCAACTTTGTTACTGGTCATAAATCTACAATATTAATTTTTAAAATTTTTTTCCGCCAGTAGAAATATCATTTTCACTCCTTTAACGTAATTATGCAAAAGTGTCTAAGCAATTGGCGAAAACGTGAGTAGCGACAAAAAACGGTCTGCTTTTACTTGCACACATTCAAGTGTATACTTTTTCGCAATTGCCTATTTTTGTTCTTCCACAATTCTTTGTGGCTTACTCAACTGAGTCGGCTATTTATCAAATGGAAAGAATATTTATAACTGCATATAAATAAAGAGCTCGTTGGTAGTTAAATTTTTTCTTTGCTCGTTTGCAAACATGTGCGGTTTTTCTTTGTGTACATACACACATACTATGTATATTTGTTTAGGCAGTAAAATTTAAAAGCATTCGACCGGTAGAACGAAAGTTTTTTTTTCAAACATTTTAGTTTTCAATAATAAGAAAAGAGTTTTAGGACTAAAGAGGTCGAAAAAATATGTAGCACATCTCAATATACAAATATAGTATGCGTTTATATTGTGTTATAAATTTGAAAAACTTAGGGAAAGACTTAATGAATAGAACCATTCAAACAGACTTAATGATGAATTGAATTAGTTTGTTAATGCATATTCACCCACAGTGCTGCCATTAAGCATAATTTAAACCACATAAAACTTTTCAAATTCGACCAAAATGATAATGGACGTACTTATTTTCACAAAAAAATGCTTGACTCTCATTTATCATAAAAGTCGATAAAACGATATCTTTATTAATAGTTTTACATTTTATATATATATATATATATATATATTATATATATATATAATGTGTAGTTCAAAACTTTTCCTATTTGGAAATTCCCCGAATGAAATGCGAAAAGTTCCGTTAACTTATGCAATTAATATAACAATATCTATCCCTGTATGTACATATGTAAACGTTTACTGCAATAAAAATGAACAAAAAAGTTTGCGGTTGGCAGTTTTTATGTGGTGAACCGGAAACAAAACAAAAATTCTAAAATGATTTCATGGTATGCAAATTGGCTGTGAAAATCATGAAAAGAGATAAAATGTATGTATCAACATACACTGAATGAAAAATTTACCAAAAATTGGTTAATATTACCAAATTCAAACTTGAAAAGGAATCAACATGATTTTTGGTTAATACTAACAATGCATTGGTTGATATTTTCAACAGTGATTTGGTAATATTAACCACAGTTTTGTTTACATTAACCAAACTTTTGGATGGCGATTTTTCGATTGAATACATACGTTTATGTTTTGCAATTCACAGATGCTTTTTCATAATTCGGAGATACAAAACACAAATTTGTATTATCATTTTAATACATTGCCTCTAGCGGGATAAGCAAAGTAACAGCAGAATCTCTACACGCTCAGCTACAGCCGCTTTATAAATGTGTCTTCAAATGTTCAAATTGAATCAGTTTTATTCGTCGTTTGATTTGGTTCTGCACTTCACAGAGGCTTTCTCGTAATTAAGAAAAGCCAAAAACAGAAAAAAATAAAAATTATGTATCGCGCTGACGGCATTCGTACTGCTGGAATCCAAAAAATAACAGCAAGCACCTCTGCTCGTTCAGCCACTGCCATATATAGGAATTTACTCTTAAATGTGCAACTTGAATCGCATTTCTTACAATCGGCTTATTGACCATGACAAAATCAAACCATAACTTCGTTGAAAAAACAATTGTTCTTTTGGCTCAGCTGTACGTATACGTATACAATTCCCTCCAGTACTGCTGGAGTCTATCGCTACTTTTGAACCGCTACTGCACCGACTCCTAGGTAAGTAGCTAATCTATTAACCCATGGTAGTGCAGAGTCGAACCAGTCGGGAGCAGAATAGCGAAAAACTAAGCCAGAGGGCGCCCATAAATCACGCAAGTGACTACTTTAGTAACCCCCGGTAGTGCAAAGAGAGCCGATGGTGACTACCGCCTAGGACATTGCCTCGTAAAAGTAAACGATGAAATACACTGCAAGTAGTCGGTCGGTAATTGACGGAGTTTACCAGGTAACTACCAACTCATCAGTCCTGTAGTCGCTCCTCCGTACTGCAGAGTCACTTAGTTGTAGAACATTTCCTTCATAGTGAATTTTTCCATGACAGTTTTCATCGGTCCCTGATATGGTTGAATTGATTAAGCATAAACCGAAGTAAAATCAGTGAAAATCAAAATATTAATGATATACTGAAGTGTTTAAGTGATTATGTGTAAAGCAAAGAGTTTAAAAATGATTTATAAATAGTAAAATGTTTACAGCTGAATGTCTGAACGGTGCAAAAACTATTCTCTTGCAAGTTTTTACTAGTTTTTTGTTCAATAACATTTTCTGCTAGCTTTCTCTTCTTCTAAGTTTTACGCCCTCGCTGCAATTTTTTATTGGAGAAGTTACTATGCACACCTATTATAACTTGCCTATAATGCATTTTGTTCATCTAAGCCCTTAGGTTTCTCGTATTATTTAGGCTTTTTTCATTTACTTGAGCCTTAATATATTTTGTTTATTTCACCAAATTTCTCAAAATTAATTTGCAGTCTCTCAAGTTGTTACAAAGAATTATATTTAAGTGTTAATACATTAAGAATTTGGAAACCGTTAAATTGATATTAATCATCAAACGCAGGAGCCGAATAGGTGTCTTGGAAATTTTCCATGTCGGGTAGTGAACCGTGGAAACACAATGCCGGCGAACGGTGAACTCACCACAGCGAAATTACCGCTATCAAAATTAGAACACCCGCCGGCATATGAAATTGAACACAGCTAAAGCGGACTGCGAAGTTCGCTCGGCGGCGTTTTGTGGCGATAGATTTATTTCTATCGCTCTGCTGGGCGATGGCGGCAGTACATGCCAAAGGTGGCCGTATGCTTTTTACTTTCAAACATTTAAAAGAAAACAGCATGTAACACGAATTATTTTTGATGGTTGAAAAATACAGTGATCGATTCGTTAAATCTGGTTTAAAATAAAATAATTTATAATAATTCCCCCTTGCCTTATATCGAAAACCACAAAAATTTGTTATCATTTCATCATTTCTAAATATGGTCACCTCACTTATAAGTGCGACGAAATGGTATCAGCTGTTTTCGCTACCGCTCTAATTCTGTTAAAGTAGGCGAAATAGCGGGGCGAACGGTGAACGACGGAATCGCTCAATTCGGCGAACTTCGCCGTTCGCTGGGTATTGTGTTTCAAGCATAAGTTAAGAAAGAGTTGACGAGGACACATGCTAAGAGCATAAGAACGAAACAACAAACCGACAATTGCCATTTTGACGGTGAGCTGATAAGCTACACTTTTAAATGAGTGGGTGTAAAGTGCTTTTAACGAAAGCAAGCAGGCAGGAAACTTCAAATGGCAATTAGAAATTAATTTGCACACTCATGAGTACATAATTAACGGAAGCTCAAAATAATCGTGACTACGATAACAACGAAGCCAGCAAAGACAAGAGAATTTAAGGGGGAAATATGTCAGATATGTAACAGCAAACAACTGCTGAAATTATGAATAAGGGCGAGAAAGCCCTATTTTATAGGCAAAAAGTGAGGTATTAAATTACCGACTAATATTGTTGTATGTATGACTGATACTAGACAGTATTTTAATGTGATTTCTGAACGTAATTTATGCACTGAGGCATTTATTTATGTAGGTAAGTATGTATTTTTGGCTAAACAAAAAAGGGGTTAAAGTTTTAAGGATTTATCCAAATAGAAATAGTAATACTCGTATTTTTGTAAAAATGGAGAAAACTACTTTTTCGTAGAATAAATAATACCTAACTATTTATTTTACCATTTTTTAATACCAACAATTTTTATGGGTTCCAGCATTGCATTGTTTGAGGTTTTTGGGGGACCTATAAAATAATTCATATTAAAAAAATTCTAAATAAATAATAATAAGAAGTTTCCTTAAGAGAAACAGAGTTTTCCGATCGAAAATATTGATTTTTAAGAATTCTATACCATATCTACAAAATAGTTTTTTTCCCCATAAGAAATACATGGAAAATTTCTTGTTCTCATTTAGAAAAATCCTAAAATAC
>NW_016159987.1:67710-72915 GCF_001687245.7 Rhagoletis zephyria | reverse complement strand
CTTATATATTTACCATTTAATTAAATACTTCCAACGACACATAAAGCTTTCAATAAATAGCTACAATTAATTCATAATCTACAACAAGGATGATGTGTTAGATGAGCTAAATCCGATACTTACTTAATGTGTGCGTAATTTTAACCCTTGCAAATCTATGCCTAAATGCCTAAATGGATGTTATAAAACAGATACAGATGATGGGTTCGTTGCCTCGTAAACTATGCTAAATGCATACACGTGTAAATGTACATATGAATACTACTTCTGAATCCTTCTAACTTCCCATTTAATCAGATATGTATATACTAATTTGTAAGTTTGCATTTCCACACCTGCGCATGCTATCTGTATGTATTCTAATTTGCTTGAGCACACATATTTGAGGTCAATTATTTATAAACTAGAAATATATACACCCATACAAATGATGTTCATGGATCGCATTTATGTAGGTGTGGTGAGTGCAGCGTGTTAATGAGAAATTACCTAGCCAAATGGACGGTAACAGCGCTCTTACACTATATGTATTTGCATATGTAAATGCTACTTTTCTGATACGCTCTCATTTGTATTTATGATACAAAAGAGTATTTAGATGTAAAAAAGTAGCATTTACATATGCAAATACACATGGTGTAAGAGCACTGTAAAAGTAGTAAATGTGTGTTGGTGTAAATTTAATAGCGCGCAGCCTCCGAGTTGTGTACATATGGGGCGTTCCATACCAAAATGGACGGCGTTCACACTTCATGTGTTTGATTTGTTTCAAATTTTTAGGGTTGACTGATAAACAAAAATTATAATAACTAAATTTGAAATTTGAGCTTGATTAATACATTTTTAAAAACTTTACAGCACAAAAACAAAAACAAATCCATTTAATAGTTACAGATACACACATCAAAATTCTCTATGAAAAAAAAGTGGTGAAATCTTTTTTTCTTGAAAAATTTTTCACATACAAATTTTTTTATAAAAAAAAATAGTTTTTGAAAATATGCCATCTCAAAAAAAAACTAAAAAAATCAAAATGTTAGCTCTAAGTAAAGCTTGCACTTTATTATACTAAAATTTAATGGGTTACAAAGCTGCATACTCAATAAAAAAATAAAAAAATTTTTTAANAATCAAAATGTTAGCTCTAAGTAAAGCTTGCACTTTATTATACTAAAATTTAATGGGTTACAAAGCTGCATACTCAATAAAAAAATAAAAAAATTTTTTAATTTTTAATGTACTCATTTTACTCAACTTCGGTGAAAAAAAAAAATTCATAACTCAAATTATTATAGAGTGCATCCCGTACTACTATACTTAAATATTGCGCAATACTCAGGTACCATTGTGCTTTTTTTTTTAATATTTTATTTTTTTGAGATGGCATGTTTTCAAAAACTATTTTGTTTTAACACAAAAAAATTTGTTTCTGAAAAATTTTTCAAGAAAGAAAAATTAAAAAAATATTTCTTTTCATAGAGAATTTTGATGTGTGCATGTGCGATTTTTTTCAAATTTTTTCCCCACACCGTTCTCGAGATATTTTGAAAACTATTAAATCAATTTTTTTTTTTTTTTTTTTTTTTGTAAAGGTTTTAAAAATGTATTAATCAAGCTCAACTTTCATATTTATTTATAATTTATGTATGTTTGTCCATCTACCCTAAAAATTTGAAACAAACCAAACACATAAAGTTTGAATTCCGTCCATTTTGGTATGGAACACCCCATATATAAATTTAAATTGTCTGTATGTTTACTTGTCTATGTTTGGGTGAGTAAACATATTGTATTGCATACTTGATTGTATGCAAACACGAATCTAATTAAAATGCCATGAGTCAGGGTAACAGTTCGAGTATAAATTTATAAACAGTGGCACGGAGATATGCATACATATAAATGTATGTTCACCCATATATGTGTTTATAGGATGTATGTATGTATGTACATACTACATATAACAGCTAATAAATTGTATGCTAAAAGTGGAAAAGAGGGTGCAGGTGGGCGGAAATGCAAAAAGTAGATATCTATAAGCTGGCAGCTGCATATAGATATGGATATACATATGGATATACATGCGCCCATGCATACACACCTTATATATGCATGTAAACTTCACAGAAGGTTAGCAATAACTGTCATAAACTGCCCCAAATGGACTTAGGGACAGGGAATATATTTGAAGTGTCGAATGCCAAGTTTATTTATAGGCTCTATTTGGAGCGCTTGGTCTGTATTGCTAAAAGGACAAGTGCAACAATAATAGCGTTGGTATTGATGGCACAAAGCAAATAAGTATGCGATACGAACACACCCATACATACAATACTAGAACAAACAATAATGCTTACATAACAAATTGCCTAACACAAACAAATAATGAAATGAAACAATCTCAATGCAGCTGGATGTTGGTTGGATAGTCGCAGGAGCATCATTTGTCAGCTGGACGACAAGGTTGTTGCTATAGTCAGTGAACTAATTGACGGTAAAATGGAGAATTTAAATATATATTATGAAAAAATTTCAGTTTCAGACTTCACTGTCTTTAAAATAGAAAAATATATATACAATTTGTGTCGATATTTTTATCGTTAAAGTTATCGATATATTTATCGACTTTAAATGGATAAAATGATTGAAATAAGCAAGCAGGGTTTTTTTTTATTTTTTTGTTTTTCTATCGACATACTTATCGATATATATACGGAAATATAAATGAAAAATAATTATCGGTATGAACTTTTCATTCAAGCTTTACACATACTACTATCGGTATCGTTACCGATTTTTTAATCGATATAATAGAGCATATAACAATCGAATTGTTTATCAATATCGTCACGTTTATAATAAATAATTTGTGCGATATATTTAAGGAAAATAATAGATTTTTAGATGATTATAGACATCAAAGTAAATACATAAATATTTTGATTGCATCTATTTTTTCAATGAATTAATCGACATACATACGACAATCTCAATTAAACATAATTATCAATGTGAAATTTTCATAATTTTTTTTATATGACTATCGGTATCGTTACTGATTTGTTAATCTGTAAACAAGTGTATATAATACCGAATTGTTTAACAAATCCCCGAATTATTTTACAAATTATCGCATGTATAATAATCTTTGCGTTTTATTTGAAGACACTTATCGATTTTGAAATGATTATAGTCATCGAAATTTAAAAATTGTGTGACTAAATAAAGGCATCAATATTTTTATTGGTATTATATTACATGTATTTATTAGACCTAGAACTAACCTAGCGTGAAAAATGTATCGCATGTGACGAAGGTAACATTTCTGAATCCTGCCTTCGGAAGATGGCGACTCAGCTACCTTGGCACTGCATTATCCTCCTTATTGTAAGAAATTGTAGACCAAAATTGCATTTAACTCAATCAGTGGAGTTCCAGAAACAAGTACAATTAAAAATAAATAAAGTATTCGACCAATTAACCTTTGTTAAGTGTTTATTTAGGCGAAGAAGCACCGAAATTACAAATTTCTTCATTGGACCGAATGAATAAAAACAAAGCAATTGCTTTTTCTTAAAATTGCATACCTTCTACTTCAATTTTATTCGAATAAATCGAGTAAAGTGTAAGAAATTTTAAGAAAAAGCAATTGCTTATTTTTTATTCATACGGCCCATTGTCACTCGAAAAAAATTCAAATTGTTTTTTTTTTATTTAATAACTTTTGGAAGTTTTCAATTAGAATGTTCATATTAGAGGCAAAGAAATTTCTCATCAAATACAGCACATCTGTATAGTTTCAATATATGGCAGCATGCAGAATATTTGTCGCAGCTATTTGGTTATTTTTGAAATTTTACGATTTTTTTCATTTTAAAAGTTTAAGAGACTTCAAAATGTCAACATTAAATGGCGAAAATGTTCTCTTTGCCAAATCGAACCAATCTAGAGTAATGCAAATAGTGTGCCACCAAATGAAAAAGAAATTACATTGATTATAAGATGACGATGATTTGCGAAACAAAAATTCCAATTTTATAATTTTTATTGGCACACTTGAAATTCATTCTGAAATTGTTATATTTGTAAAGAAATTAATATACATATTCGTGAAGAAAACTGTAGAAAAATTGTCCACGTGCGAGTAAACGTATTAACTTACTGGGTATGGAGCTACGGCGCGTATACGTTACATACACAACAACGGGCATATGAGCTAGAGTTGTTATTTGGGAGTGTATATTCGCACTTTGCCAGTGTCACCAGTGCACCAGTGCCACCACTGTCGCCAGTGTCACCAGTTTCACCAGTGTCACCAGTGTACCAGTGTCGGGAGTCTTCGGCTCTGCCAGTATACCAGTGTCACCAGTGTACCAGTGCCGCCAGTGTCACCAGTGTCGCCAGTGTCACCAGTGTACCAGTGTACCAGTGTCACCAGTTTCACTAGTGTCGCCAGTTTCACCAGTTTCACCATTGTCGCCAGTGTGCCAGTGTCACCAGTTTCACCAGTGCCGCCAGTGTCAACAGTGTACCAGTGTCACCAGTGCCACCAGTGCCACCAGTGTCGCCAGTTTCACCAGTGTCGACAGTGCCGCCAGTGTCACCAGTGTACCAGTGTCGCCAGTGCCGCCAGCGTCACCAGTTTCACCAGTTTCACCAGTATCACCAGTGTACCAGTGTCACCAGTTTCACCAGTGTCGCCAGTGTACCAGTTTCACCAGTGTCACCAGTATCACCAGTGTACCAGTGTCACCAGTGTACCAGTGTCGCCAGTATCACCACTGTCGCCAGGGTCACCAGTTTCACCAGTACCACCAGTTTCACCAGTGTCGACAGTGTACCAGTTTCACCAGTGTACCAGTGTCACCAGTTTCCCCAGTATACCAGTGTCACCAGTTTCACCAGTTTCCCCAGTGTACCAGTTTCCCCAGTGTACCAGTTTCACCAGGGTCACCAGTGTCACCAGTTTCACCAGTGGCACCAGTGTACCAGTGTCACCAGTTTCACCAGTATCGCCAGTGTCACCAGTGTACCCAGGATCGCCAGTTTCACCAGTGTCGACAGTGCCGTCAGTGTCACCAGTGTACCAGTGTCACCAGTTTCCCCAGTATACCGGTGTCACCAGTTTCACCAGTTTCCCCAGTCTACCAGTGTCACCAGTGTACCAGTTTCACCAGGGTCACCAGTGTCACCAGTTTCACCAGT
>NW_016159987.1:53986-67571 GCF_001687245.7 Rhagoletis zephyria | reverse complement strand
TCACCAGTGCCACCAGTGCCACCAGTGTCGCCAGTTTCACCAGTGTCGACAGTGCCGCCAGTGTCACCAGTGTACCAGTGTCACCAGTGTCGCCAGTGCCGCCAGCGTAACCAGTGTGACCAGTTTCACAAATTTCACCAGTATCACCAGTGTCACCAGTGTACCAGTTTCACCAGGGTCACCAGTGTACCAGAGTCACCAGTGCCACCAGTGTCGCCAGTTTCACCAGTGTCGACAGTGCCACCAGTGTCACCAGTGTACCAGAGTCACCAGTGCCACCAGTGTCGCCAGTTTCACCAGTGTCGACAGTGCCACCAGTGTCACCAGTGTACCAGAGTCACCAGTGCCACCAGTGTCGCCAGTTTCACCAGTATCACCACTGTCGCCAGTATCACCAGTTTCACCAGTGTCACCAGTGTACCAGTGCCACGACTGTCGCCAGTGTCACCAGTGTCTCCCGTGTACCAGTGTCGGGAGTCTTCGGCTCTGCCAGTATACCAGTGTCACCAGTGTACCAGTGCCGCCAGTGTCACCACTGTCGCCAGTGTCACCAGTGTACCAGTGTTACCAGTTTCACCATTGTCGCCAGTGTGCCAGTGTCACCAGTTTCACCAGTGCCGCCAGTGTCACCAGTGTACCAGTATCACCAGTGCCACCAGTGCCACCAGTGTCGCCAGTTTCACCAGTGTCGACAGTGCCGCCAGTGTCACCAGTGTACCAGTGTCACCAGTGTCGCCAGTGCCGCCAGCGTAACCAGTGTGACCAGTTTCACAAATTTCACCAGTATCACCAGTGTCACCAGTGTACCAGTTTCACCAGGGTCACCAGTGTCACCAGTTTCACCAGTGTCACCAGTGTACCAGTGTCACCAGTTTCACCAGTATCGCCAGTTTCACCAGTGTCACCAGTGTACCCAGGATCGGCAGTTTCACCAGTGCCACCAGTGTCGCCAGTTTCACCAGTGTCGACAGTGCCGCCAGTGTCACCAGTGTACCAGTGTCGCCAGTGCCGCCAGCGTAACCAGTGTCACCAGTTTCACCAGTATCACCAGTGTACCAGTGTCACCAGTTTCACTAGTGTCGCCAGTGTCACCAGTTTCACAAGTATCGCCAGTGTACCAGTGTCACCAGTGTCACCAGTATCACCAGTGTACCAGTTTCACCAGTGTCACCGCTGTCTCCAGTGTCACCAGTTTCACCAGTGTCGCCAGTGTACCAGTTTCACCAGTGTCACCAGTTTCACCAGTGTCATTAGTATCACCAGTTTCCCCAGTGTAGCCAGTGTACCAGTTTCACCAGTGTACCAGTTACCCCAGTGTACCAGTGTCACCAGTTTCACCAGTTTCACCAGTGTACCAGTGTACCAGTTTCACCAGGGTCACCAGTGTCACCAGTTTCACCAGTGTCACCAGTGTACCAGTGTCACCAGTTTCACCAGTATCGCCAGTTTCACCAGTGTCACCAGTGTACCCAGGATCGGCAGTTTCACCAGTGCCACCAGTGTCGCCAGTTTCACCAGTGTCGACAGTGCCGCCAGTGTCACCAGTGTACCAGTGTCGCCAGTGCCGCCAGCGTAACCAGTGTCACCAGTTTCACCAGTATCACCAGTGTACCAGTGTCACCAGTTTCACTAGTGTCGCCAGTGTCACCAGTTTCACCAGTGTCGCCAGTGTACCAGTGTCGCCAGTATCACCAGTGTACCAGTTTCACCAGTGTCACCAGTGTCGCCAGTATCACCACTGTCGCCAGTGTCACCAATTTCACCAGTGTCACCAGTTTCACCAGTGTCGCCAGTGTACCAGTTTCACCAGTGTCACCAGTTTCACCAGTGTCACCAGTATCACCAGTTTCCCCAGTGTCGCCAGTGTACCAGTTTCACCAGTGTACCAGTTTCCCCAGTGTACCAGTGTCACCAGTTTCACCAGTTTCCCCAGTGTACCAGTGTACCAGTTTCACCAGGGTCACCAGTTTACCAGTGTCACCAGTTTCACTAGTATCGCCAGTGTCACCAGTGTACCCAGGATCGCCAGTTTCACCAGTTTCACCAGTGTCGACAGTGCCGTCAGTGTCACCAGTGTACCAGTGTCACCAGTGTACCAGTTTCACCAGTGTCACCAGTTTCCCCAGTGTACCATTGTCACCAGTTTCACCAGTGCCGCAATTGTTACCAGTTTCACCAGTGTCGCAAGTGTCGCCAGTGTCACCAGTGTCACCAGTGCACCAGTGGTGACACTGGTACACTGGAGACACTGGCGACACTGGTGAAACTGGTGACACTGGTACACTGGTACACTGGGGACACTGGCGACACTGGCGACACTGGTGACACTGGTACACTGGCGCCACTGGTGATACTGGCGACACTGGTGAAACTGGCGACACTGGGGACAGTGGCGACACTGGTGAAACTGGTGACACTGGTACACTGGTACACTGGTGACACTGGCGACACTGGCGACACTGGTGACACTGGTATACTGGTGACACTGGTGACACTGGTGAAACTGGCGACACTGGTGACACTGGTGATACTGGCGACATTGGCGACACTGGATATACTGGCGATACTGGTTATACTGGTACACTGGTGAAACTGGTGACACTGGTGCACTGGTGACACTGGTGAAACTGGCGACACTGGGGAAACTGGCGACACTGGTACACTGGTGAAACTGGTGATATTGGTGAAACTGGCGACACTAGTGACACTGGTACACTGGTGACCCTGCAGAGCCGAAGACTCCCGACACTGGTACACTGGTGACACTGGTGACACTGGCGACACTGGTGGTACTGGTACACTGGTGACACTGGTACACTGGTGACACTGGCAAAGTGCGAATAGACACTCCCTTGTTATTTTGACTTTTCTGGTTTATCTATTTTAAGTTTTCACTTAAATAAAATTTCGGAATAGTATCTCGTTCTTTATGCAAAATTGTCTAAAATGAGGATGCCACCATTTTCGATCAAAAACTCGTTTTTATCAAAAAATTTCATATCTCATATCATATTAAAAAGCTCGCCTTACCCCTGAGTCTGAGGTATTTTTGTAAGGCAATTTCAAAAAAAAAATTGTTTTGCTAAATGTAGAGGTCGTCTTTTTAAACTTTTCACCATTTTTCCACATTTACAGTCGGATCTTAAAGTATAACATACTCGATGTTCTTGTCTCGAAGGAACATTTTTTTCTTGTTCTATTGATCTCAAGGACCCCGTTCTAGTACTTACTCACCAGACCTCAGTTCCTACCACCCTAACCTATCACCCTAATGTCAGTTTATAAAAGCCCTCTAAAAATCTTTGTACGGTTGTTAAAATAGACCAAAATCGCTTAGGTGGTTACAGCAAAGAGAAGACAAGAAGGAAGGAATTTTTAATTACTAAGTAGAAGTAAATTTAGTTATCTTAAAATTTTGTTGCCGAGTGTATGTATCACCGAAAAATGCAAATAGGGGTTTGCGCCTAGGTTGGGTTAAAAAAAACTTCTTCGACATTACAATTGCAAAATTACTTTGGATTCAGAGGTGTATGGCGAACTTTTTTGTTTGTTTGCAAGGTGGTACGGCCTAATATACCTACTTGAATTGGAAGCTAATTTTTCAATGAACTCTGAAATCGGTGATGTTGAAATATATTTGCACGCACACAGACACACAAAATTGTAGGTAACCTGATAATTTTATTAAAAAGTTGAAATATTATGGCAGTAGAAAATAGGGAGGTGGACAAGGCGTAGCGCGCAAAGAAAAGGACAAGAGCTACTGGCATATCAGGCATTGGCTGACTTATAAGTACCGATAGTGTCTTTCCGCAATCTACACTTGCCTGCATGCATAAGTAAATGCTAGAAAGTTATATCAAGTTATGGATTAACAAGTTTGTAAAGGAACAGAAGCCATTTTGTTAAGCACTCTGGCAAACAGGTGAGCACGTTTTCCAAATTTACCACATGCTACCTGTATCACACAGCTGACTTGACGACAAATTGAGCCAACTTGCTTCACATAAATTACTATTTTATGTGTATATGCTATGTACACATTATGTTAAGATTAGTATGTTTTTATGTTAGCACTTTTACATATGTATACAACTATAATAAGGCTTGGCATATGGTAAAAAATTTGAAGGAGTCTAAGCCATATGTAGCTTCACCTAAATTTTAGATATACTGAAATATAAAAGGTTCCTCCGATTCTTCGAGTCTCGCTGTCTTCAAATGACTGAATTCTAAAGCTAAGCTCCAATATTTTATCTCCTTTAAGGAAGCAAGAATATAAAAGATGAGACCTCTTTTGAATAATTGCCTCCAATTAGGGTAGCCTAATTTCCACAAATTCAAAAATAGCCATATTCTGCTTCAAAATATTAAGGGCTCAAGAATAACAAAAAAAAAATTTTAGCATACTTTCAGGCTAAAATGAATTTAACAACCACAATTCCTTGCCCAACAACGTTATCTACCAAAGAAAGCAGCTCGCCTTTACCAATGCTGCCAATTTGTGGTACAAAGCCACTGCCAATCAAAAGAATTTCGAGATTTCCTGCCAAATTAATGTCGGCGTTACCACTAACGACTCGAAAATAGAAAACTAACCAAATCAGCAACTTAGGCTTTCTAAAGCTTGTATAAAGCATTCGCTTGTATTTCTTGAGCATTCATGAAATATCCCGTGTAAAAAAAACTTAAAGATAACGACTTGCCAGTAGCAAAGATGCAAAGAAAAGCATCAGCAGCTGTTCACCGCCCAATTGGATTAGTGTGCGCACCGAAAAGTAGGCTCATATTATGCAAATTCAAAGTAGCATGAAAATTTAATTTGTCTGCTTTTTGGCATTCAAATGAATCTCTCTCACACATACACAGATAAGCAAGCGAAGGTCAGTGAGTTGCCACGTTGAGACGTTTTAATAATAATTTTTCAATGGTTAGGTAGGCAGCATGTATGTATTTGAAATAAGTTTTCATGTGAAATGATAAATTTTTTCTTTCATTTAGGATTTTCTATACTCTATTTGTATGCTAGCAGGGGAAAGAGCTAGCTTTTCCTCCTGTGTATTTCCGTACAGAATATTAAGAAAGCTGCTCGCCATCACCGCTTAACACATCTTACAGAAAGCTTAAAAATCTCTTAAAGGCGCTTTAGATCCGCATTTACTTTCAACTTGATATTGACTTTTCAGCTTTTCATTATGATTTTACTGAGCTTACAGCTTTAGCAAAGGTTTTCAAATAAAACATTTTCATTAACGATCGTTAGACTATTCCTCTTATAATAATTGAATAAAATTATTGCTTAGTTAAATAAATTAAAATTCCTTGTAATATCACCGCTAAAATAGTTAAAAGTTATAAAATACATGTTTATTTCTTTGCATATACAGCTTTTAAGCTCAAAAGCTGTGTACAAAGTGTTTTGCTTGGGTTTAAGTTACTTACAACCGCAACACATCTCCATAACGAAGTATAGAGATTTTTTGTGGACTAGCGAATAGTACAAACTGGTCTATAAATAACATAAAGCTCACATTAACTCAAACCTCACAAAGTATTTTCCCACTCGAACTTTTTAGGGTTAGCTTTTAAGGTGTTCTAGAAGTTTTAACAAAAACTACGTAGCTGAGAGTTATCCAAAATTTTTTTATGGATAAAAAGTTTACAAATTTGGTGGCTTTTTTGAGCTTTGAGCAGCCTTTACCCCCAAAAATTAATAAATACGTTCCTTTATAAGCCTCCAAATTACATATATTATTTGGCTATTCCCATGAAGATTTATTTCGGTTGTGCTTCGAGCTTTGAAAGCTTTCACTCCAAAAAATATACATTTTTTGTATAAAATAATTTTAAAGCATTTCAATTTTAAGCTTGGAAATTGTCCATCAAATATTCAATTCACCCTTCTTCAATTCAAAGTTTTTCTCACTTAACACGAGTACTTTTTTCTCTGTGAAGCTTAAGCTGTTTTTCTAACAAAATCTTTACAGCTGACAGTTAGCTCAAAACAAAGGCATTGCAAAATTGTTAATTATATTTGAGCTTTGGAAAGCATTCCTTCACAAAACATATTTATAACATATTTTGCTCGAGATTTCCTAAAGACTTCTTTTGTTGTTATTTTTAATTTAATTGTATAAACTCATTTTAAAACATTAAAGTATTCAAATCAAATATTTAATTTAATCTTCTTCGATCCAAAATTGTTCTTACTATTTTTTGGCTCAGTGAAGCTTTAGCTGTTTTCCGTGCCTTATTATTCGAACAAATACATTTTCACTTTTAGTTTCCAAACCCATATCTTTATCAAGCTGTAAAAGCTTTAAAGCTTTGTTCAAAGCTTTTGAAAAATTCCTGTATCAAATTTTTTTTTATTTAACATTAAAGGAGAGACACTTTTTTTGAATCTTGAAACGCCTAAAAGTTTTGCTCAAAGCTTTTAGCAAATAGCTTTGAGCCCCAAAAAGCTTACACACTTAACCAAAAAAAAATTATTTGGCAACTCTTTAGCTTTCATGTCTCAGATCAGCAGCTTTTGGAAGTGAATTTCTCCTGCTTATGCACATTTTCTTTGCCAAGATTTATCTTTCACAAATCGCATCCTTGAAAAGTTCAATACAAAAAACTACTGGTAGATGCATGCAAGAAACCTTTTTTAACATTCCTATATTATACTAAGTTTATATGATTTCACATAGGCACGTATATACTATGTACATATTGTACTTGAATGCCTATTGATTTAGTTGTATGCAAATAAATATTAGGCAAAGCAGCTTTGGAATATTTCACTTTACTCTCTCCGCATTTGCTGTAGCTCCAAGCGAAAGCATTTTCCTCCCAGAAGAGAAATCATTTTGTGTGAATGCAACTGGTGGCAAATATGATTTACTTGAATGATATTGAATTCATGGCTTTGAATATTCTGTATACGAATTGAATAGTTTTCATGCGAGTCTTGTATTTCTATACTTAATAAATAGGTACGCATAGGTAGTATATATATAAATTTTTATATACAAAAAAATACTTTTCTTTGGCACGCGTTCACATCCTTGACCTAACGCCATCATTACTCGATACTCAAGCTGCTTGAAGTGCCTGTTTTGGAGTGCGTGTCTGTTGTAATTCTACATCTGTTACTGCATCTTCTTCTTCTTCTGGCCCGTTCACGTGTGTTGTCTCACTGCTATTTCAGTTTCAATATCCTCTTCCATTTGGCACTGATTTTATTGTATCTTATTTATTTTTCTATGCATGAAATCTTTTTTTTCGCTCTACTTTTTTCCACTTCACTGACACGCTTTTGCTTTCTACACATTCCATTCACTTGCTCGCTGGCTATAAATTTTATGCAAAATAGTTTGCTTCTCCTTTTGTTGTACGAAAAAATCCTTTGCATGTTGGCACAGCTTGGCATTGCAACGTGTGAATTATGTTGGCACTGACGCTTTCACTATGCGAGTAATAAAGTTGTTCAGGGATTTGCAGCACTTAAATGTCGCAAATGTAAATGTAAGCGTGCGTGTAAGTGTTTATTTTATTAGTGTATCGCTTAGGCGGTTACAGCGCCAAAAAAGAAGAAGAAGAAGAATGCAAGTGGCGGTGTTCTGGTTGTTTTTTTCTTCTTTTCAACTTGTAAGTGCTACTTGTGTGCCAAATAATCTGCGAAAATATGTTTATAAAATTTCAATACAAGTAAAAGAATTTTATTTCTATGGAAATTTGAAGCATGTCAAAAATGTTGCTAATGAGCAAAGGAAGTAGATAAAACTTTTAAAGTCACACAAAATTTAGAAATAACTTAAATTATGGATAAAGGATAAATATATGTATGTGCTTAAGACTTTAGTTAAAGAAAAAGCTTTTAAGCTTTTAAGTCATTTTATTAATACCATCTTTAAGCAAAAAAATTTAAATGCTGGCAATTATAAAAGTCGATTTCAATTATTTTATAAAGAAAAATTTCTAGAAAATTCATTTTATCAAAAAATTTTGGTTTATTCTATTTCCCGCGAGGTTTGAAAACTTTTCTTTAAAAAATTTATAATATTTCTTTCAAATTCAACCCACATACATGCGAAAATATAAAAAGAAAAGAGAAATTTTAGCATTCTTTGGCTACTTCCTATGCGATTATTTAATGTTTATTATTTTCCTAAAAAATCAGAGCTCGTTATCTAACAAAAACCATGTAAGTCAAAGTTTCAAACTTTGTACAAAAATTTAATTAAAATATGTTAGCTTTTTAATTAGATTTCTTAGAAACACTCTGGGTATGCAGTTTTGTAGCGCATTCAATTTCAGTTACACAAAAAGCAAATTTTAAATTAATAGGGCTTACCGTTGATTTTTAGCAATTATTTGAAAGGTGTTGTTCATTTTCTCCGTACATAAATTTTTTCGAAAATTGTTTGTATGAAAGAAAATGCGCTAACTAAAAAATTCCCAAAAATCCTCAATTAGGCCTAACTACTTCAAACTTCCACTTTATTTTATTAAATTTCGAATACGATAGAAAACTGCATACTCAAAAAAAATTTGTTTAAAAAGTTTAAAATTTTTTAAAATTCGTCGAGTTTTTATGAATATTATTTTTTTTAGATAGTAAGATATATTTTAGTAAAAAAAAAAATAAATATTTTTTAAACAAAGAAAAAACCAAAATTTGCTAAAATATCTTTTCCCTATTTACATTCTCGCTACCGTACGTGCACTGGCGATCAAGTAACGCATAGTGTCAAGTTAGATTTTTTCATTATTAAAAAAAATATATATATATGGTTCAAGCTTTAACCAAAGCTACATAAATTAAGCTTCCAAACTTTTTTCTGACCACATATTGCACTTTTTACCATATAAACTTGAATTATTTTAGAATAAAATGCACATGAAAATTTAAAAAACCAACGGTAGTTTTTATATGAACGGGATTTTTTGGCCTCTTAAATCTTGCCATTGTTATACTCGGGTGTCATAATCAAAGTACCTGCAGACCAAACATTTTTCTAAAAATTCATTTAAAAATACCAATTTTATTTCTGATGCAAATTTTTTCAATTTTTGAAAATTCTCTATAAAGTTTGAAAGTTTAACTTATGTGGTTTTGGTTAAAAGATGCACAATTTTTAATTAAAAAAAAAAATAAAAAAAAAAATTAAACTAGAAAAACACTGCAACTATTTAACAAAAATCTCCATGCACACACTTTTGTTCGTCACCCGCTTCGCTGAGTATGTATATGCAATTTATGCTTGCTACAGTAGGTGTAATTTAATTTAATAAGACTCCACTTACGTAAACTCAGCCAACCGGAATGGCGGCCGTCCCGTCGTTTATAGTGCCTGAGCAATTTCTTGCGATCGGACCTAGCATAATCAAGGAATAGTTAGCTCAGGAAGGTGAGGACAGACTCAGAGATCAACACTGGCATAATACCGCACGTCTACGCCAGACTAAATGCTTACTGTGAGGCTAAACCTTACGTGGAGAGGTTAATGATAATAACGGGGTTTATGACGGGTAACTACAGACTAAGAGCTAACCTGCAACAGGCCAGGGATCTGATCGAACGACCTATGTCGCTTCTGAGAAATGACTGAGGAGACTCCTTTACAAAAGCGCCGCGCCTGCGAGCGGTTGCGAGAAGACTGGATAGATACCTAGGTTAGATGAGATACTATGAATGGTTGAGATCATTATGGATCTCTTGTTCGCAGTGCGTACCTCTATTTTAATCTATCTCTCTAACCATCCACCTTTTCCGCGCAGGTGATAAGTCAGAGGGAGATGGTGCTCCACTGCTCATCAGTGTCAGTTTAAAATTTCAGGGTGCAACTGTTAAATTCTATTGAATTCTCATAGTATTTGTATGTAGTTTGAAATATTGATTAATACGCCGCTGGTTAGGTAAAGTGCAAGACTCTTATAAAAAAATATAAACATTAAATAAACAAAAAAAAAATAAATAAAATAAAATAAAATAAAAACCTTTAATATACCACGCTTTTATAAATGGACTAATTAGTAGAAAATGATATTTCTCAGTCCCATTGAATTTGTTTTGATAACTTTTGATTTTGAAATTTTAGCAAAAGTCATTATAAACCATTTATGGGAATGAAAACGAAAAACGTGGAGTGCATGGAATACAAAGCATTAGATTTGATGTAAGTAGTGCATATATTTAGGCGCAATATTTAACTTCTTCTGGCGGGGCGACATCTAGAGTCTTCTAATTGTATCTCTTTGATATGATGCCTACAAAGACGTTGATATCTAGACTAGGTTGATGTCTAGAATTTGCCGTAAATAGCTTTGCTACTTTTATGGTATAAATGGTGGTCTGGACACACAGCATTGCAAGTGTCTGGACACACAGCATTGCAAGTTGATAAAAGCGTTGTAATAAGACCATAAAACGAATAAACGAATGAGAACAGAATAAGGTACCGTGGCCCGGGGTGTGTAATCGCATCTCGAAACTGTAACTGCACACCCTTAAGAGCAACTGCACCACATAGCACAAAATTAAGGCTACCAATACTTCAAAGAGCGCACCAAGCAAAGCTAGCAATTAATACACGACAATTGTTTTTGTAATGCAATCAATTCTGTATTGTAATTGCATTGCCATTGTGCAACAAAATTGTCAAAGGCAAAACACTTTCATTAAATATGCGCATAGAAAATGTTATTGTTAGAAATCAATATTGATGGACAACCAGAATTTCAAAGCAGCATACAGAATGAGTTGCAAAATGCGAAAACGCAACACAAACACTTAATAAAAACATGAAACCAAAAGCCGCAAGACAATACCAGAAACAAGAATTAGTGGTCAAAATATGCTGAAGCCTTTGCAGAAAGGCACCTGCAAACAAGAGTAAACGAATCAGCTTCATCACTGCTCAATTGCAGCTAACGTCCAAACTCAATATCACGCACAACTCAATGTCAGCTTTGATATACTCATACATAAGGATATGGAAGTATATGTACGTGCGTGTGTGTTGTTTATTTGCGATGTACTATGATCGCTGTGCAACCACACAAAAGGCTGCACCGAACGGCGTTGCGGCTGAGCTGTCTGTGACAGCTTTTAAACACTTGCATTGGCAATTGATGCCTAAAACAATACAACAATACAGCTCGTGCGCAATTGACACTTGACATTGGCCAGCACAGCACAATGGTATGTCCTGATTGACTGCCTACATTCCCGCCAGTTGGGGGTAATATGGAAAAACGGAATCATATAACTATACTTTCACGAAAGCATTTATCGTCGGTAGTAAGTCGTTAACGCCAGTCAATCTGGCAGCAAAAGGAACAACTGACAGGAAGCTGAGGCATAGCTTTATTATGGTAAGGAGACTAACAATTTCAATTTTGTTGCAAATTTTTCGGATTTTTATGAGGTGGAGGAGGCAGATATGCAGAGCATTGGAATGTCTGTAGACACTATGTATTAGTGAAACTATGCTTAATGATAAAATGAAGAATAGCGTGGGCCGAAAATCCGCTTTTTTGTAATTACCAATCAAATTTCTAAAAAAGCGGATTTACGGCCCACCCTAATGAAGAAGTTTATTAATCGATTATGAAATTATGTGGAAGCCATAGCGAAATCGGCAATTATAGTCAAATTTATACGTATATAGGTAAGTAATATAGTTATTTTAAGAGTTATGCAGACGATGTCGATAGGTTCATTAAATCCAACATAAATCGAAAGCCAAATCGATAAATGTATCGATATTTAAATGGAAAAGGATATCGACAAATATTTTAATACTTGTACGTTTGTCAACACTTCGCAACAAGCGAGTTCGATAGATAAACTGAAATCGTTTACAAATCGATAAATGTCCCGATAGCATAATCGATACATGAATCCATGAACAAGTTTAAAATTACATTGACAGGCATGGCCTTAGTTTTCATCAATAAATCTCTCTATAAATAAAAAAAACCGATTACCTTATCGATAAATATAACGATATTTTTTAAGCAAGAGCATATTCTTAATTCGATTTGACAGTTCTCTGTCTGTCTGTTTTATTCTTCGCTACAAATTTAATGCAAAATTTAATTTATTCCTAAAAAATGTACTAACTTACCAGATATATATTTTCAAAGTATTTTTCTTTAGTATTTTAAGTGCTTTTTCGCGACTTTACAAGATGTTTTCGTGATTCAGAAAGTTCCAAATTAACTCGAGACATTTGCGAAGTTTTTCAAAGTTTTTCGCGAAATTTTTTCTTGGCTACAAAATTAACTTAAATTTTCTAAAACCTTTCAGATAAGCGCTTAAGAGATTTTTTGTTTGGAAATTTTTAGAACTTTTCTGGACATTGTAAAATTTTTCAATATTCTATGAACTATAGAAGACTTTTTCGGAACCTCGTGTTATAATTTTCAGGATTTTTCCGGAAATTTCAAAATTCTTCAAGACATTTTTTTGGAAATTTTCAGAATTTTTATGGAAAAAATTGTTTGGACCTCTCGGCGTTTTGCTAGAAACTTTCAGGATTTTTCGGGAAGTTTGTGATATTTTCAGATGCAAGTGGTTTTGCCGGGGACACCACGGTTTTTTTGCGAATTTGCGATTTTTTTTTTTTTGATATTTCAGAATTTTTCTGGAAATTTCATAGTTGGGAGTCTTTTTCAGAACCTCACAAAGTTTTGCTGGGAATTTTCGAGTAAAAATGGAATTTTCTAGAAAAGTTTTGAGAAATTTTTGCATACATGTGACTTTTCTCCGAACAGCTCGGCCGTTTTGAATTTTCCAAAAAAAAATGAACTTTTAGACATTTTTCACAAAAGTTTTTTTTTTAAATTTCGAAAAATTTTCTGGAAATTCCAAATCTTTCGATAAGTTTAACACTAGAAGACTTTTTCGGGACCCAGCGACATTTTTCTGGGAATTAAAAAAACAGCAAAAGTTTCGGAATTGTTTAAAAATTTACGTGACTTTTTAGAAAAACTTTCGTAGCTTCGGGGAAATTGTTTTTGTTTGTTATTGCCTGTCGAGGGGCTACAGCTGTAAGAAAAATATGTTCCCTAATTTAGATGTTGCTCGGACCCAGGGATCGCACCCTCATCTACGTAGTGGTAGTACGCACCTCTAACCACTCAGCCACAGCGTTCGTCATGGGTACTGACACCATTTTCGATATATTTCCCAAGAATTTTTCATACCAAATAAGCTTCTTTCTTTGAAAGACCGAAACAGTAGTGCTTGTTCGAGGAAAAGTTCCTCTGTTGTTTTTAGCTGTATAGCAGTTTATACAGAACTAAGATAAAATTACACATAATCGCCTACAGCTTCATACCGTTGCCATGGTAATTTGCAAAATATGTTTTCTTTCGTGTGTTCAGTACTCTATTTTCTGAGGAAATCACTCATAACAGATTCCCCTTACATCAACCAGCCTGCTAGCATGCCTATAACCAATGAAGATCGACAATACAGGCAATAAGCAAATTTATTTAGCAAACGATAACTACAAGTAAGGCCAATTGAGACGGACGATTGAGATTAGAAAATGTTCCTTTTTATTAACGAGTTTGTCTTCTTGTTGGT
>NW_016159987.1:29482-53963 GCF_001687245.7 Rhagoletis zephyria | reverse complement strand
ACATACATATTTCAAATATCAAAGTGTCTGACTGTTGTTATATGTACTACAATGACTACTTTACGTTACGAAGGGGACTTTCGTTTTGTCAGCCTAAGCACACATATACAAACGTGTGTACAATTTGTCGCAAGTGTTTGTTTGGCCTTCGTTTATATTGCTGGGACATGCTGCAACAGAGCTGTGTTTAACTTATCTAAAATGTATGAATTGTTGCGATATTTATGACAGACAGTAGGACAGACGCTTTTGGGCAGTCAAACACAATTTATGCATTACAGTGACAGAGTACTTCTGGAAGATGATTACAGGCAGGGAGAATAGAAAGTCAAGTCATTTAGAGCAGACAACATTTTTGCCGAAATCTTTCCATGCGTGTGTGTGTGTGTGTGTGAGTATAGTCATGAATTATGATATCGTGAGCATATGCACATGTGTGTGTATGTACATTAGGCTGGTCAAAAAACTAGTTTAAAATTTTAATTTCTCACCCCCTAGGCCTTTTCTAAATAGCAAAACGAATAACAGTATTTTTTTGTTAAAAAAGGAAATACATTTAGAACTGTCTCAACGTCCATGATATTTCATGTATTATTATGATGGTAAAAAACACTTTATAAATGATATATAATTATTTAAAACCTATATTTTTCGATCTTAAAACCTGTCTCTCTTCAGAAGACTTTAAATGCAAGTACCCAATTATTCTTTCACGATTTTTTAATCTAGCGATTTTTTATGGATCCCTCTACTACATGTTTTGGGGCTTTTGGGGACCTATAAAAAATATTTCATATTCAAAAATAATTAAATAGGCAAATTGTTATTATAATTGGAAGCCACTTAAAGGGAAACAGAGTTTCCGAAAAATATTGATTTTAAATACTTCTATACCATTTCTACGACAAAGTGTTTTTTCCCCATATAAAATACATGGAAGACTTTATGGGCTTTGAGGCAGTTCTAAATTTATATTTTTTTTTTTCTAAAAACAAAATACAGGAATTCTTTTTATTTAATTTTTAACTTTTTTCTCGCATGTATTTTTGGATCAACCTAATGTGCATACATTTGTTTGTACTTTAAACATGTGCGTGTGTGTGTAGAGGCTTGTGTGAGTGGTCATAGTGGCCTTCGATATGCTTTTGCGTCAACTGTCCCCATAGGACGTAGTACTTTGGGAAAGCTTGTAAATGATATGGCTTCTTATGTACATACATACATACATATGTATCGTGTAATTATGTAGTGTGTGCTATGTAGATGTGAAGACTACAGGATTAAAAACGGTTTCTCAGCCGAGACTGAAGATAAAGGTTCAGATTTTGCAACCAAAAGGACATAGCGAAAAAGTTTTGGTACCACTTATAACTTAAAAAATTTGGCTTTCACAATTTTTTAATATTGTTTCGGTTTTTTTTTTCTTCGGAAAACTACATCCAAATTCATTATCTTGCTAACTTTTTAAAATTGCAACTTTTACTATTTTTTTAACACTCCAACAGTTTATTTCTTCAAAACTAAACATGACAGAAAAATTTTGCAAATGAACTTGAAATCAAGATCCCGTTTTAGAAATCGAACTCGGTAAAATTTTATTGGACAATGTAATTTTTTTTTATTTAGCCATTGTTTATTGTTATGACATGATTCACGTTTTTCGGAATTCTCCTAGACTTTTCAAGAAATTTTCAAGAATTTTCAAATATTTTCCGAGATTTTTTTTTTACTTTCCAGAATATTGCCAAATTTTTCAGAACTTTTAGGACCTCTTTCGAGAACTTTTTGAGAATTTCATAATATTTTTGGTCAATTATTTCAAACTTTCACGGGTTGTTCGGAATTGTTTAGAATCGGCCCTTCTAAAACTTATCAGGTTTTTTTTTTTGGAGAATTCTCATATTTTCTTGGGAGTTTCCCAAAACTCTTTAAGTTTTTGAGAGTTTTTCAGGGCTTTTCAGGATATCTCGAGTTATCTTAGGAATATTTAAAAAACTTTTAAAAATTAAAAAAAAAACTTTTGTTTTGAAATTTTCAGAATTTTTCTGTGCAGCGTGAGAACTAAAAAAATGAAATTGTTTAGAAATTTCTCGGAAATCTTCAGAACATGGAGGGAATTTCAAAAAAATCTTTTGAAATTGTTACAAGATATTTTAAATTATATTTATGCTAGGGATTTTTCTCGGGACCTCTAGGCGTTTCTTCAGTATTTACGTGTAACTTTTCAGAATTTTTTCAGATATTTCATGGGAGTTTTCCAAAAAGTTTGAATTTTCTTCAGAATTTTGCGGGAATTTTCAAAAAAACATTCGGAATTTTAGGTACTCTTCAGGACTTTTCAAGAAATCCTCAAACTCTTCGAAATTTTTCCGAGTATTTCGCGAAATTTTTGGGATGCTGGTGGTTTTTCTCGGGACAATTCCAATTTTTTTATTTCGTTATTTTTTGAACTAAAAAAAATCTTTTGAAATTTTATCGACATATTTTAAATATTTTTTATGCTAGACATTTTCTTCGGGCTTTTCAATGGTTTCTTGAGTATTTTCGACAAATTTTTCGGAATTATGTCCCGATTCTTTTGGGAATTTTCCCAATTTTTCGGCAAGTTGCAAAAATGTTCTGAAAATTTTTAAACGTTTTGGAATATTTCAGAATTTTTCGGGCTCATCTTGGGAATTTAAGAAAAAAATACAGATTTAAAGAAAAGGATTTTTTAGATTGATATTCTCAATACTTCTTTGCAATTGTGCTAGAATTATACTTATATACCTTGTTCCTGTGAAATATGGAGCCAGCGGTGTTATGAGAAACTATGTTTCAAATAGATATGGGTAGATAGTTACTGCATTTGAAGCAAAATTTCAGATATTATCAATTTTTGTTCGCAAGGCTATCATGTTGACTCTCAAGAAGATTTTTTCCTAGACGTAACTTTAGCAAATTTGAATGGGTATTTGTTCGAACCTCGTTAAACCAAGAAACAAAAGTAGCGACCGACAACCGGCAATGGAACTATGTACCTTCTTTAGTATATTATTATCCATTATAAGGTATCCCAAAAATCATTACTGAGTTGATGTTTCTGAATATTAACATTTTTAATCATAACTAACTAAATTTTTGTTTAGCTGGGTAGAAGACTTTTCACTTCACTAAACACATAATTCATTTTTTTTATATTTTCTAATCTCCAAGTGAAGCCTGTATGAATATGCAAATTCCATAGTTGCTCTAAAAAACCGAGATAGCTTTTCGCATATTGGCTTTCCAACACAAAGATGCATACATGGCATAACAAATGATGTTGCTCATACGCCCTGGAGTCCTCAAATGTGTTATCGCACGTTGTACATCTTTTTTCTATTTTCCTTTTTGAGTCTTCTGAAGATGCGCAAGTGGTTTGGCCTTGACATTCGACACACACGCACACACATAGCAGAGCAGAGTAGAAGCAAATGAAGTTATTTTTCACAGAGCAATAACGCAAATTCACACAGCCTTATGCATAAGAAGTTGCATACAACCACATAAGAGAACAAGCAAGAGCATAGTTAGGTATAGTTACATACCTTGTGCAAATGCAATAAGTCATTTTTTCATTTGAAAATTCTCAAAGCTGACTGTATTTTGGTATTTTTCTTTNGCACAGCCTTATGCATAAGAAGTTGCATACAACCACATAAGAGAACAAGCAAGAGCATAGTTAGGTATAGTTACATACCTTGTGCAAATGTAATAAGTCATTTTTCATTTGAAAATTCTCAAAGCTGACTGTATTTTGGTATTTTTCTTTTTTTACATTCGCCTTGCATTCATTGCGCTGGCTAAAAAAAATGCTTCAAAAATTTAAATACAATTGGATTTCAAGCTTTCTTCGCATATCCTCGCACGCCATTCATTCGCTGCATCGTCCACAGGCAACAAAAAAAATTCAAAGTTCGCACGCTTTTGCTCACACTTCTCGACTTTTGTGCGACCTTTCTATGCCATCACAAACCGCTTGCATTTCCAATTCAATTTCACACAGCATTTGAACTAAGCAACTGCGCAGTCAAAAACGAAATGTCAATGTCAATGACGACGCGCCGTGGCGTAAGCAATACTGGCGAGGCGGCTAATACTTTTGCTATTCTCTGTTGCTGGAGAAAAGCCGCCAGTTCAGCCTCTGGCAATGTTAATGGCTTGCCATGGCAAGGACGTTTGAATGAGTAGTGGCATTGGGAATATATGTATGTATGTATAGTGGTAGTACAGCAGCAATACGCTACTATTTTTTTTCCTTGGATTTATTGTGGTTGTTGCTTTTTAGCATGCTTCCATTACATGACTATTGCATTTGCTGTTGCTGTTTCGATTTTCTATTTTTTTTTCACCACTGTCTGCCGCATTTTACAACGCACTGTAGCCATTACTGTTGGCTTGACTTTTGCCATTGTTTGGCTTTGGTTTTATTGTGTTTACTTTGGATTTCCTAGCATCAGCATCAGCATCAGCGTTGGCATTGCAGCACTGTTGTTTTTGTTGTGATTGCATATATAGCACTTGGCTGCTTGTCTAACTGACTATCTGCATGCAAATATTTATGTGTTTGTATGCAATTGTTTATCTTTCTAGTTAAGGGTGTCTGTAGCTGGTTGACTAGTTTTTCTTTTTTGTTGCTATGTATATTTTTTTCTCTAATGCTTTTTGCAGGCAACTGGTTTTTGTTTTTTGCTTTTCTCTTGACGTCTGCTTTGCGTTTTTAATTATTCAACTAAATGCAATTCCACAGTTAATTGAGATCTGCGTAGCTGTAAATACGCATACAAACAAGCAAACAGTGATGCGAATGTGTGAATAATAAACGAACTAACGTCAAAAGGACTCTGCGTACGCATTTCAAAGGAAATTAAATTTCTGTTCATCCACTTCTGAAAGGAGAGCTAGTTATAATCTGTTGAAATATATATTACTCAGAACTGAATTTTCTATTACTCAAGACTAGATTTTTATTTGGTCTGATTTTGAAATAGTGCTGACATGGCATGAAAAACCATCTCACACCTGGAAAAAATAACTTTTTTATTTAATATAACCGCGCAAATGATCGATTAATCGAAAACGAAACGCGCCCAGCTCCAAAACCATCCACTGATATGGACACCAGAGGACTTAGCAACTACTTCCCTACGGTTAAGCGTTCCAGAATGGCTAACAAGCCCTCCCTAGCCTTCCTAAAGCATGAGCAAAACACTCAATCCCCAATTTCATTCCACTAGAAGTACACATAGTCGAAGCCTTTTACCACCTGCAGAAAATCCCGACATCCCAAAAAAATTTCCAACCTATTCTCGTGCTCCCCTGTTAATGGAATACGCCCTCAAATTTATAGACTACATAAAAAAGTGAGCAAAAAGTGGGAAAAGGATGTAAAACTATCTTATTATTACGATTCTCTAACCAAAAATTTGCCATCTGAGTCTGACGAAGGCCGGACAGCGGCAGAGAAAATGTTCTGTACTATTTTAAACCTCCAAACAAGATGTACACAGCGGAACGTCGAAGATGCCCATGATTACCATTCATGGATTGTGAGCCGTGATTTGGCTCGTAGTTTTCTCCTTCTTTGTCTGAGAAGTAATTTTGCGCTACCACCTTTTCAGAACTTTTCAGGAAATACTTGATTGTTTTGCAGGTGCCAATACCACAGCAACGGCTCTCATGAGTTTTGTTTATGAGATTCTTGAGTACATGACCGTTATTGCCATGCTATGCTCTAAAATTGGCTCAATTGGCTCAGGTCCAATTGAACGGTCCAGTGAACCGCAGTTCGCCAATTCATAAGCAAATTCATTGCCTTGAACTCCGTATTGTCCTGGCACTTGCACACGTTCAAGCTTATTCTACCTTGTTACAATCCTGGACTATCTTTGAGGAAGTGCGAGCGGTTTCCAAGGCCTTTAGAGCAGCCTATATGTCGCTTCATATACTAATTTTATGTCCGCGCCACCTTTCGCCAATTATCCGGTCTGCCACTTTCAGAACTGCAAAGACTTCCGATTGGAAGACCGTTGCCATTGCACCCAAAGCAGTAAAGCATCTGAATTTACCGTCCAGATGCCATCCAGGTGCACTACAATTTTTAGTCTTTGAGCCCTCGGTTTGGAGTGCTTTCACCGAGCTTCCCCATAGAGCATCTCGGTGGCTCCATTGTTCCCTTGTAGGAAATCTAAATACTTTAATCAGGATTTTGGCAAGAAATTTATTTCCACCCTAGGGTGATTTGGGGGTATACATCGTCACAATTTTCATAATGCACTTTTAAGGAACTGTTGGAAGACAAAGAATTCACCTTTGAAGAATTCTACCTCTACTGATTAAGACCGCAGCAGTGTTGAACTTTCAAAAAACTATTCACTTTCACAAATTCTTACAGAGCTCACAGAGCCCATTCATGGTTATTTTCTAAGGAGAGCTCCCCTTGTGTGACATTCTTTGTGGTCGATACGTGGAAAAAGATAAGTATTATATTTCATCAGATAAGCATAAGATGGAAGGACCTCAGGACCCTGACTTTTTACTCATACACGATGACACTCTTCTGCCCATTATAATCCCCTAGTGTGAGAAGCATATAAAAAAGTAGAGTGTGAGTAGCAGGCAGGCCCGATTTCGGCTCGAAAAGTCCTTCAGAAGATATGATACCAGCTGTTAATCAAAATTTGGTCATATCAATGCATTCCTGAAGATTGGAATCTCAGTGTAAATTGTCCAAACCATAACAAGGGAGATCCCCGGGTAAGGTCCTGGCGACGATACTGTGTAAGAAACTCAAGCCCTTTGTAAGTCAACTGAGGGGAACTAATCAGCGTGGCTTCAGCCCTTCAACGGATTTTCAAAGTGCGTCAAATCCTGGCACACTCTACTGCTACGTTAACATTATCGCCACTTTGAATAGCACACTGTCTCTACGACACCATGCAGCAATTTGGAATCCCAGCAAAACGAATTCGGCTATGAAGTTTAAGGAAATGTGATTTACTTTCATTTAACTTCTTCAATCTGTTATTGGAAACCGTTTTTCATATAACAGGTTGACCAAAATATTAAGTTAAGTTAAGTTACGTTACGTAAATCAAGTCTAGACTAACTAAGCTTTAATGCAACCAATTTTTCCTACCTCTGGTCGTTTCGTACTGCACGCTATAGCAAGCCAATTTTAAATAAATTTTCTTTTTACTTACTAGAATTTAAAATTTTTAAACATTTTTCTAACTCATTTTTATTCATTGAATACAAAGAGCTTCGGCCAATTACAGCTGCTAACCATTTAAGTGATTACTTTGCTTGTGATGTGTTTATATGTAAATTTTTATAGGAACACATACGTATGTATGTCTTCGTTTACTGAGTGTGAACATAAAAGATTTACATACACATTTACATTTGCAATTTATGTATTTTTCATCAATCAATTTTTATTTATGATGGCGCGCACTCAAATCGGCCATCAATTAAAATAAATGCCGACAATGCAAATAAAAACATTGTTGCAATATTTTTAAATAACAAAAACAACAACAAACTAAAGCCATTAAAACTAAACAAATTTTGAAATGTTGAGTGGCGAGCAAATGCCTGTTCAAGCACACTTACATTAATATGTACATACAGTGACTCAGACAAATGACTGTGGTGAATTTTCTAAATATCCGTAATGTTCTTCGAGCAAATTTTTTTTTCTCTAAAAATACCGTCCAAGCTTTAACCAAAAACTATATAAATCACAGTTTCCAACTCTATATAAAATTTTAGAAAAGTCCAACAAATTTGCGTTTAAGAGCTCGTACAATTAAAGTCTAATTAAGTGCAAGTTTCAACCGGCTAAAAAATCGCGTTGATTTTTGAGAATTTTCTTCGAGTCTGCCTTTGCGGCTTTTTGTTTATATAACAAGTGATATTTACAAAAACTGACTTTGATTTTTTGAACTATTGTTGCCAACGGTCTCACGCATTTTATTTCTTAAGAAATTACTGAGTATATTAGAAAAAACTGCATAAATCAACAAAAAAAACCTCAAAAATCAAAAGGATTTTTAGCCGTTTGAAACTTGCACTTAATTAGACTAGAATTTTATGGGCTATAAAACTGCATAATCAAAAATGTTCTAAAGATTCAGATTAAAAAGTTGATAATTTGATGAAAATTTTTTGAATTTTCCTAAATTTTGTATAAAGTTTTAAACTGTGATTTATATGGTTTTGGTTAAAGCTTGGATGATATTTTTATAAAAAAATTTAGCTCGAAAAAAATTACGAATATTTAAAAGAAAATCAACATGTGGTCATTTGTTTGAGCCACTGTATATGCATTTGCGCATGGACATACACTTGTGTTCAACTAATTAAGTTTGTAACATTTCCTTTTGTTTATTATTTTTATTGAAAGTCTAACTCGCTATATAAATCCGCATTTGAATTTAATCCAGAAATTATAAAAACTCACAAAAAATTCAAACTTTTAATTGAGAGATTTTAGAAAAATTGCAGGTATGCAATTTTATAGTCCATTAAGTTTTACCTCAGAATTCGAGTTGATTTCTTATATTTGTTTTTGCTGACGGTGCTAGGCATTTCCTTCCATATAAATTTAATTTCAAGCGTACTTTATGTGGAAGAAAATGCACAACTACGTCAGGGCAAAAAAAAATTATAAAAAATCTATTCGAAGTTCTAGCTACTTCAGGAATAAACTTTAGTATACTCAAATTTAGCTGACTATAAAACTGCTTACCTACAATTTTTCTAAAATTTCTAAATAAAAAGTTTTGAAATTTCATAAATTTGTATTATAAATTTAGTTTAAAATCTGGATTTAATAGCTAGTATTTTATACGAAAAAAAATAAAACCAATAAGTAAAACAAAATAGCCAAAACTGATTAAAATGTCACTAACTTAATCAGTCGACCACAAGGGTATGTACATGCACGCAGTTTTTAATTTAAAAACTGAATTTTTGTCAAGCAATGAATTGCACACTTTTCGACGATGTGTGTCTATGTTAATTTTTTGACGAAAAAATAAATATTTTATTATAAAAAATAAGAACAACAAAATAGATTAATTGAATGAAGTCTCGTTAGCTAACAATTTTTTAAGAGGCCACTGCATAGGTTAGTTCAACATTTTGGAGCAGTTGTAAACATCAATTTAATTTTTTGGTCAACAATTTTAAAATTTTGTTTGCATTATTTTTTTATTGTTTGCCTTCGTTTGTATTTAGTACTGCATACATTTGAATTTACTTGGGCAATATTAAGCACGAAATTTTTCACATTTATGCAGAGATTTTAGAGGGAATTATCCAGGAGGCTATTGAGGCGATGCCACCTTTGAAAAAAAGTATCCCTACAGAAAACTGCCTTAAGATGAATCGTCCAAACTTTACCTGAAGCAGAAACAAATAACATTTTTTAAATGCTCTCAAGCCTCCACTGCACCAACGTGAAATCTTGTTGAGTGCCCATTTAAGGGGTTAGTCAGTGTAGTAAACTTTTTTGGTATTTCAAGCCAGAAAAAACTAATAAAATCTATTTTCTTTAATCAATAACTGGACTGACTCAAGTTTTTATATATCTACTTCCCAGAATGCACTGTTTGATTAGAAGAAAAATACTGATAAAAGTAAAATATTTCACACAAACAGGAATGAAATTTGGAAATTCGTGAACGTATTTTGTTCGTAAGTAAAATATTAGTGGCATTGTGCTGCTATGATAACAATCATAGTCAACTTATGTACAGTAGTCGAAAAAAGTATAACCGCACCAAATTTTAACAAGTTTTAAAATATTATTTTTGTTGTTATTTAATTTTGGTTATTTTTTTATAGTTCATTCTTTAGCAGCATCCGTATAAATACAAAGTTTTAAGGCAAGTTGATGCAAGTCGTATCCCAATTTTGTGAATACCCAAATATTTTTCTTTATCCCAGATTGTTGTATTGTAGCAATCCTTTGACTAAAAAAAAATTTTACCAATTTATTTTATTTATTCCAATAGCTCAATATAAAAATGCACACATCTGTACAAATATACAAATAAAAAAAAATAAAAAAATTTCCGTAAAAATTTAATTTTAGTAAAGTAAAAGTAAAAAAGTACAAGTTTCAAATGGCTAAAAATTACGATTGATTTTTTAGAATTTTTAAAAAAGCTCGAAATTTGTACGAAAGTTTGTTGAATTTTTTAAATATTGCACAAAGTTTGTAACTTCGATTTACACGGGTTTTGTTAAAGAATGATCTATAGTTTTATAAAAAAAAATAACCAAAATTCAATAACAACAAAAATAATACGTTAGAACTTGGCAAAAAGTCGTTCGGCTATAATTCTTTTACCACTGTATGTATTTTTTTATATTTTCAATTGGACATGAACATTGTACATAAAGTAAGTACATAACAAAATTAAAAAATAATGTTGTCTTTTTTTACCTCTCTTCAAAGAAAAGTTTTGCCTTTTTTCTAGTTTTTAGTTCCTTGAAATCCTTACCCTGGTTATTAACATCTTATTATCGTAGACGCTACATGCGGCCTTGATTAACTCATCAAAATTCAATAGAGATCAAAGTAATTCACCTATAATTTTTGGTTATCTTCAATTTTAAATCTAACTCCAATGCTCATGAATTATTCAGTTTCTGTGATATTGCTTTAATCAACTTTAACTTACTGGTGAACGAGCATTGCCTGCACGTATATACATAAAAGTTTACACACATGCGTCCTTATTTAAATGGCTTCCATAAATTCCATCAACTCCAAACTCTTTGATCTGCTCAACAGTTAATTGGCTTTTTAACTAATCTGCGGTGATAGCTCCACTGACCCGTATGGCTACCCTAAGTACCGCTGGATATTCAACTTTTTTTGCGATTTTTGCCTGTAATACACTTCTCTAACGCACAGAAAATCTGAAAATGGATTCAAGTCAAAGATCAAAGGATTATTAGAAAAAAAAAACTAATTACAAATTCTATGAAAATATTGCAATGGTGCACTCACTGAAATGTAGAAATACATTTTTTTACTTATGTAAGCACATACTTATGTGGTGAAACTTTTTGAACCTTTTTCAAACATTAGAGAAATCAGTGTCTTCACGCCGAAGGAATTTAATAAGTAACCGAATTTTAAGTTATTGTGTTTTCGCTTTTTCCAAAAAAAAAAACCTCATTATCATTTCTTTGGCTATTTCGGACTTTGAAGAAACTGTAACATCATCAGCGTTTTTCGACTTTAGTTTAAGTAATTCATTTTTAATTGCTTTGAAAAAGTGTTGCTTATAGCGAGGATCTTAATAAGGGGATATGGAAAATAAATTTTTATTTTCCAGAAATGAAATTTTCGAACAAAATTGTATGTATGTATGTATTTTCAAAGTCCTGGCTTTCAGCCGAATCGGAAAAGAATCTTGTTATTTTTTGTTAAAAAGTCACTCAGTTTTTTATAAGCATTTGTATTATTAGAATCTCGGATGATATGTTGCTTAACTGCCGCGTGGCATGTTCAAAAGGTTTTAATAGCTCAACACTAGATTCCATGACTTTCCACTCCTCTGGAAAAAGTCGGTCTATGTCACTGTCATTACAGTAAAGACTCAATGCATCTTTTACCTTTGTAAATCACTCGAACATGACGCAGCCTTGGGACACTTTCAGATGCGATTGACTCAGTCGGTCATGAATTTTTAGCAGTTTTTTTTTTGAGCAATCGTGGAGCGATTGAAATGAGTTCAAATTTGTTTACATTTTTGACTGATACCTTTTATATTTTTTTGCTTTATTTCTTTATTCCTTACCGTGCTTCACTTCGCCTTAAACGTGTTTTTGTGCTCTTTGATACAAGTATTGCAATATTTCATTTCATTAATCAATTTAATTTAATACAATTTTTCATCCAGGTAGCAATCCTCCTCAAGAAATATTTTCGGCAGTAAACTTTCCTAACCCTCTTCAGTTTAATAACCACATTGTAATATTCAATTAAGCTTGTCAATTAAATTTAATAACAATTTTCAAAAAGGTGGCAACCCTCGACAAAAATATTTTCGGCTATAAGCCTTCTTAAACCTCTTTTTTGGCAGCCATACGCAATATTTACTTTATCTTATCAAATTAATTGAACTGCAATTTTCAAACGGGTGGCAACTCTCAAAATTTTTTTTCTTTGATTATTTTAAGTTAGTCCTCTAGCAATGCATCGGTGAAAGCTGCATTCAATTCCATGCATTGGTTTTCGAGAGATGTGCGTACAAACATACAGACAGACAGGAAAAATTTTAAAAATTGTTGATTTGGCTTCTGTTGCTCTAAGAAAGGACCTCCCCTCCCTCCCCTTTTTCGTGCTGTAGATGTCGTCGCATCTCTACAGGCTAAAAAAATTGCTAAAAATTTTTATTAGCGCAACTCATGGATTCATAATATTCAATGTGAGTTTCATTTATATCTGTTGGCCACCTACGGCTGGGAACATATTCCCGAGACTTTATAAAAACCGTTCATATTCTGTAGCCCTACTAATGTGTTTGAGTAGCCTATTGACCCTTTCGATATTCAACTACAAATTTTGTGACCTACATCTTAATTGAGTTTCGAATTGGTAAAAAAAAAAGTTTTCTCGTGTTGTCCCAGCAGTCTAGCCGCGGCGCCCATCCAGCCAGATTATCTTAGCTCTAAACGTATGTTAAGAATTATTTTTAATTTATAAAGAATCTGCCTTTGATGCCATTTATTACAAAAAACAGCTTTCAAATCATTTCGTTTTCTTTTCGTTTGCCCTCAGCACTCAGCTACTAAGTTACGCTAGAGCGATATCATTACATTTGTTTTTTTTTTTTGCTTTTCAACGCGAATAAACACCTCTTCATACAAAACACATCACAGATCTTTTTAAAATACCATTATTTTTCATTGTCAGTGGCAGACCATCGCTGCAGACAGTCAAACTAATGATAGTTTGGCGGATTTTTTCTTTTCAATCACATTTTTTCTTTTCATTTCATTAATTTTGTTCCATTAATTTTTATTGCAATCATTTATTTTTCTGCTGCTTCTCAACATTGCTACTCGTATGCTATCTTCTATTACCTTTTGTAATCAATTTTGTTTTTTTTTTTCAATTCCCTCCCACACATCGTCGTCGCTGCCTTATCAATTTGGAACCGCATCACTCGTACCGGCATTTATTTTGCTATTTCCAACTTCCCTCCGCACTTCTCTCCGCACTCTGCTTCATTTTCCCCCCGTCCCACATATTTTCATTCACATTTTCGACAATTGTTTACTTTGATTTGTTTAGTGACATTTATCTTGCTGTGGCATCCGCTGTCACTTTGACCTCTCGGGCTAGCAGTTACGCACACGAAAGCATTGACATTCCTTTCAATTCATACACGACCGCATGCTCCCTCGTGAGGTCAATGATACTCATACACATTATCTTTTGATACATACATATGTATACACATTTAACAATGCGTTGACATTTCAGCTTGATTTGATTATCTCATCTGTTTGTTGTAGTTTACGTGCTTTCATTCTATTTCTTGTATCAACCGCAAATTTATTTCCTCTCTTGTATCTACTGAATTCTATTGCTTTTGCTCGCTTCTTTTCGTACCTTATCTAGTATGTATCTTGGAGCATTCTACCAATCACAATTATTTTTATTAATCATTCTATTTTGTTGTCCTGTCCTTCAGGTCACCTTAAAGTGGTGCTTCGCTTTGCCGCACATCCACATTTAGCTATCAATTATTTCTTGATTTGTATTAGATGTTTTTCGATTCGATTTTATTGTATCAACTGTCAAAGAATTTTTACACACATTCAATTTACCCAACTCTCAGTTGAACTGTCACACACTTAGTGCGCCTACCTCTTCTTCTTCGCTCCACTCATACCACATGCGCTCTCACTACATGTAACTAAGTAGTACATGCACCCATCTCCAGTGTCTTGACTACCTCTGCTTCATAATATTGTTTNGGTGCGCCTACCTCTCATTCTTTCTTCGCTCCACTCATACCACATGCGCTCTCACTACATGTAACTAAGTAGTACATGCACCCATCTCCAGTGTCTTGACTACCTCTGCTTCATAATATTGTTTCTCTTCCCTATGCTCTACGGTTTCACACTCTTCTATTGTGACATATGAATGGCCAACGAAACCTAATGCATTAACAAACGTATACTTTCTGTTATCCTNTGTATCTTGAAGCATTCTACCAATCACAATTATTTCTATTAATCATTCTATTTTGTTGTCCTGTCCTTCAGGTCACTTTAAAGTGGTGCTTCGCTTTGCCGCACATCCACATTTAGCTATCAATTATTTCTTGATTTGTATTAGATGTTTTTCGATTCGATTTTATTGTATCAACTGTCAAAGAATTTTTACACACATTCAATTTACCCAACTCTCAGTTGAACTGTCACACACTTGGTGCGCCTACCTCTTCTTCTTCGCTCCACTCATACCACATGCGCTCTCACTACATGTAACTAAGTAGTACATGCACCCATCTCCAGTGTCTTGACTACCTCTGCTTCATAATATTGTTTCTCTTCCCTATGCTCTACGGTTTCACACTCTTCTATTGTGACATATGAATGGCCAACGAAACCTAATGCATTAACAAACGTATACTTTCTGTTATCCTTTGCACAGTAACACCAAGTCATATATCAAATTGCTACCTTGTCCGGCTATATAGCTCTGCCTCTTTGCGTCTCTCTGCTCACTAAACCAGCGCTGGGCATGCCTGCTCTGAATGTACAATTTACTATCTATATATTTTCTATTAATGCCATTACTCTCCTACCGGTTCTTTTCTCTTCTTCCTTAGTTGACGCCTTAACTTAGCATTACCGTCAAGTCAACTCTGTAGTTGCCTTCGTTGTCGCATGATGAATTGTTACTGTCACTGGGAGTGTTTTTTTTCTGTTTCTGCTGTGTTTGTTGTTGGTCTGGTGTAAATTTTATTTATTGTACGCTTTGTTAAAGAAATAAAATATGTCGGACATGGCACTTGACAGCGGATTATAATTTTATTAGATTTGGTCCCTTTCCTTCTTTTTATTCAGTTTGTTCTTTGTTCTCCTCTTGTTATTTTTAATCCAGACTGGAGGCTTGCACCTTGCTGGGAACAAATAATTTGTGGTTTATTTTTCTCCTCTACTTTGTTCTTCCAAAACATTGTTGAATATTTAAACCAGTGAGTCGGAACTTCCTTTGTGGTGATTTTGAAAAAAAAACCAACCGGAAAACGCCTCTAGTTATCTTTATACAAAAGTATAAAGTTGTACTAGGTTTCATAAAAACTGTGGAGAGGTGAAAGAGAGAGATTATACCTGCTCCTAACAAATTATCAAGTAGAACTGCTTGTAAAGCTTAACATGCTCCATGAATTACCATGGTTTTGTCTAGAGCTATCTCACCCGTCTGGCATCGGTATTTAGGGATATTTCAATTAAAAGTATGTATCAACTAAAAAGTTTAGTGGGTTATCTCCGATAGTTTCACTGAGGCCAGGAATGCATTGTCAGGCCATCGGGAGGGTTAAATCAATGCCATACCATGCATGATCCTAAATTATCCTATTAGTTTGGCAATTTTAAATCGTCCTTGTAAATGGGTTGTAGCCATCGCCGTAGAAATCTAGGGCCAATTCTTTGATACACTAAACTTTTTAGTAAGTATAACAGAATAAGTTTAGTAGCTTCATTATTTCTACAACGCCTACAAAAATGTGCATACGGAACTCCTGCTTGGACCTTATATCTCTTTAGTATTTATTTCTTCGGAGGGAGTCGAAGAGTTCGTTTGCTCTACCGGTGTCCAGATTCGTTTCCCTATTAAGTCACATTTCTATCTGTACCGTAAAAGCGTGAATTCCAGAAAGACTTCCAGAATAACTTGTTCATCAGTTACCCATTTCAAACACTCATTTGCTCAATTCTCCAGAAAGGCGGCTAGCATTTTTGGTGGTGTAAAATGTACATAAGAATTATTTAGGAAAGTCGCAACATTGATTATCCTCTGTTCAGACAACCCTTTCACAATAATTTTTGACGGTTACCACTACCGAACTCTATCCAAGGCTCTTAAAAACTAGAAAAACGGTTGAATTGTAACAGTAACTGGCACTCTAGTCAAAGATAAAGTTCTTCTTAAAGTTCTCAAAAGGAAATTTTCAATACCTATGCACCAAAAAATTTTTCAAATGTACAGAATTTTATCTTTTATTTGGTACCTATACTGTTGTTCTATACAGCACTGATTTTTTTCATTTTTGGAATAAAACAATCTAATCTTTGAAATTTCAAAGTCCTTTTAAAAAAAATCTGACGCCAGAGAAAGAACCTAAAATGCACTTTTAATAAATTTGGCTGCTACTTTTGGGAGTATATATTTTTTTGTGCAAAATTGACTTTTTCTCAGTGTAATTCATGTATCATTAACTTGATTTTTTTGAGTAACTTATGCTACTTTCAAAACAAGCATTTTCGATATGGCGCTCATTAGTAAAATTTCTCTCCAAGAATACCTCAATGGTTCTCAACATTTCAATGCAATTTTTTTTTTTTATTAGTGTTATCGTTAACTCAAATTTTTTTCTTAAGAAAAGGTGACTTATGCCACTTTCAAAATAAACGGCTCATATGTAAATAATCGCAATTAATTTTATTGAGTGGTACGACAGTTTTATTGCAGAATTTTGTCTACCTTATATGCAGTTGTCATTTTTAGCTTAACTGAAAATCATTTTCAATCAATTCAATTACAAGTCTGTGAAAAGTGTTTTATTTTCGTTCTAAGGAAAAACTGAAAAAACGACAACTTTTGAATACATCCATTAACTAAATAGTTGACAGGCATTATCTAGTGACATTCAACTTTAATCTCACAACTTCAGTTATTCTCACATGGAAAAAATAGCAGCTGTCAAGAAGAGGAAAATAAAACAATGAAGTCGAAGTGGAGTATGTATTGCATTTATAGAATGCTACACCTCCTTTTATAAGCAGCCAAGACTCAAACCAAAGACATCATATTCTGTTCAGCCCATCGCTCACTCTCCTCTCATCAGCCGTCAAACAATTATCATTTCTTTTCCCGCCCTTTGGTGCATGTCATACATTTTTATCGCTTCATTGCTTCACATTTGTGCATTTAATTCGTTTGGCTATACATTTGAACAAATATTTAGTTTCATATTAAATGCTGATTGTGTAAACATGGAAACATGTTTCGCGTCGCCAACATAATCGCATTTCACACACATTTGTGTATATGGGAATTCACGCATTTATATGGGCACTATTTATTCTATTTTTCACTCGTAACTCCCTGGTTGGTGCCCTGCAGCAAATCAAACTGGTTCAGAACTTGCGCTGAGCTAGCCTGAAAAGGGACGGTACTGGTTCTTCATCTATCCCAACTCAATGCTTGCAACTGTCTTTTTTAACATGGCGATGTCCTACGAAGTGACAATTGTCGCCCTCTGCAGAACTTTTGAACTTGTTCTGAGCTGACTCTGGCTTAGATGGTTCTGATACAGTTCATATAACAACAGTTCTTAGATAGTTCAAAAAGGGTCACCTCCGGGCTAGAAAAAATGTGGTTAGTTTTGAGCTGGTTCTAATAAGTATAGTATGGAGCCTTTTCTTTAAATAAGCACGCATACAATTTTGTAAATAAAAATACTTCATTATATGTTTCAAGAGCTATTTGTTTTGAACTAATTTACTTTTTGACGCAAACTATGCTTTAAATTTAGGAACATAAAGGGTCAATTATTCCTTTATTTTCTAAAACCGTTATTCTTAAAAATAATTTATATTTGTTACGTATATTGGGTATTTCTGGGATACCTATAATTAAAAATCTGAACTAAGTCGTGTCAAAAAATGAGAAAAACGGTGATATATTGAATGATTATTCGTGATAACTCAGCGTTAAATTGCATTAAGTTTATTGAAATGTAATACATAGACTTTCCGGCATCTCATAAGAAATATAGAATTTTGAAGATTCACAATAGTTTTCATGCTAAATATTTTTCGTAAATTTTTTATTTAAGGATGGCTCATAAGTATTATAACATAAACAAATAAATTCACGTTTCTAACTGTGATGGAAATTTAGTAGAATTCTAGAAACTGTTATAAAAACTTCAATATTTTAAATCAGAGTTTATAAGTATGCAGTTCTATAGCCCATTAAATTTTAGTATAATTAATCGCGCTGATTTTTTATAACTCTTTTTACGCACGCTCTTGAAGTCATTCTCCTATTTAAATATTTTCGTTTAAGATGCAAGATTACACTTTACTACACTAAAATTTTATGGGCTACAAAACAGAATACTCGAAATATTTATAAAAAATATCTGATTAAAAATTTGAAATTTTGAAAACAGTTTTTAGAGTTCTATAAGTTTGCAGCACAGTTAGGAATTTGAATTTAAATGGTTTATGGAGTATGAGACATAGTACTTAAATAAAAACTAAACGAAAAATATTGAAAGTGAAGAAAATTGGAAATTAAAAAAAATCAATGCATAACTACACATTTCGGGGGCTTAGTGATACATTTACGTATGTACATTATCGTTCATATGAACAGCACTCCCATTTCAAAGTGAGATTGTTTACCACTTTTGCAAATTTTTTTACATCTGATTAAAAGGTCAAACATTTTGACGAAAAATCGTTAAATTTAACTTTGTTTTGTATAAAGTTTTAAAACACGGTTTATATGATTTTATTCGTATTTTATACATACGTACGTAGATATGTATAAAAATGACATTAATGTACCAATAACGACTTTTTTGGAAATATTTGAGCAGTTGCCCCATAAACTATGTATGTAGAGAATTACATATTAAATAAACGAAAACAGTTTGTTATTACTTTTAGGGTCTAAGAAAATCGAAAAAATATAGTATATTACATTTGTGCATCTTTTGTCAGCTTTCACATGACCAGGATGAGTAACATTGATGACAGCGCAACTAGCAACATATGAGTTTCAACCGTCCAACTCTGCATCCCTTTTTCAGTAGTTCAGAGACAGTTCTGAAATTTGTAGGGCGGAACTAGCGCTTTGCCAGACTGTCCCTAAATTTTGCTGCAGGGTGTCAACAAACTACATCCATGCATACATACTTATGTACATACAATGAGTGTATGCATTAAGCTTACAAATGTTATCGTAACACGCTTACAACAACACCAACAATATGCGCCATGTAGTACTCTAGCAACAATGGCTGTACCAACAAGGACAAATATAATTGTACAAATAGAGACAATAATGCCAACAAAAAAATATTAATAATCATGCACCACCCCACTACCACACCAACACTAGCTGGCATTGCTCTTGTCATTGTATGAAATCCATTTGCAATAATAACAATAACTTCTGTGTTTTCTCTCTTACTTCTATTTGTTTTAAGCAGCGTTTTCATTAATTTTGCCATAACTTCATGGCTCAGTAGGTAGGAACACACGCCCACAACGGTAATAAAGTATTGAACAATTCGAATAATGTGTATTAATAAACTCTCCCGAGGGTAAAGAGTGCCTAACAGCGCCTATATTAGGGTGGTCTAGAAAAAAAGTTTAAAATGTTTCTTGTTTATTTTACCGTTTTTTAACACTAAAGATTTTTGGTGGGGTCCCCCATTGCATTTTCTTTGGGTGTTCGGGACCTATAACAAATAGTGCTATTATTGGATGTCTCCGAAAGAGCAACAGAGTTTTCCGCTCAAAAAATACCGTTTCTACAAAAAGGTGTTTTTCCCCATATAAAATACACGGAGAACTTTGAGTGCTTTGAGTGACATCTAAATATTTTTTGATTTCAAAATAACAAAAAAAAATATGGGTATAGTTTTTCGGTATCTAACAATCGCACGGGGTGAGAGCATAAAAATTCCGACTTTACTTTTTCACATGTATTTTTGGGCCAGCCTAATATTACACTCCAAAAAGAAAAAAAAAACTAAGTGAAATTCATAAAATATCATCACCAGAATTAAATGTCCATAACTATTCATTCATATCGACAGTAGGGCCTGTTATACGCGTTCCGGTCGCCAAATAATCGGCAGCCAGTTTGCCGGCACGAAATATATGAAATTGTGGGACGGATTGTGTGAAAGCGCTGAAACTTCAGCTACCCTTTGAGCCGCCAATGCAGCGCCGAGAGAGAGAGAAGCATACAGTTAATCCTTTAGGAAGAGGAACCCGGGAAGTCCTTACCTCACGAAGTAATTTGGTAGTAAAACCAAGCCAGGATAAAAACTCCACAAAAGGGTTTTTTTTGGGAATTAGCAGAAGTGATAGTCCTTGGGAAGATACACTAGATCTGTTTCGTTCCGGTTACGTAGGCTGCCCTGTCCTTCTCAAGTAATTTACTTTAATGATTCCCAATAAACTTTACATTTCAGTTTCAAAAATTCACTTGCAAAAGGTACTCATTAAAAATCTCTCGCTTTTTAAGGCTAGGTAACAACTTTGGTATCTTCATGCTTAAAGTCAAAAGTTCAAGAATTAAAGGATTATGAATTTATTGAAATTAATGTAGTGCTAATACCGCAGTGTTAATTAAAATGAATGAAAACCGCATACCCCAAACCACTTGAAGAATCTGCACGCCAATGCCAATGTTACCAAATCCAAAACCCAATCGATTTCCGAACAATTGCATTCATTTCCCCCATCCCATAGCCATCTACTGTCAACGATACATAGAAGCAATATAAGACAGGGTGTGTCCGCGCTGTTGCGTCTGGCCAACGCATAATTGAAGTTGGTAGTGTAAAATATATTTTTATGACTGTTTCGTTTGAATTGTGGTGTCGAATGGTTAGCGCAAAACAGATGGCAAGCACAAAACGACAATCGATGGTGGATGAGTTGTATGCGAACGGTAGTTGTAATTAAAAGAACCTTTTAAGCCTTTCTGGCCACAGACAGTAGAACAATTAAAACAGTCAACGCAGACAATATAATACAATGTACATACATATGTATGCGGTAGGGTGTAGTGTGTACAATAGGTGCATGTGACTGCAAGAGAGGTGTGCAGCAACAAAAAATAGTAGAGAGTGGCAGCCAACAAGCAAATGCGGCTTAACACGAAATGGGATGCGTCCCCGCACAACAGACAATAATAATAATGGCCAACTATGTACATACATTGGCAATGACAATGAATAGGTGCACATGAATGCACATACACTCAAACTCACAGTTGTGTGTGCATTCGTATGAACTCAAAAATGGAAAGATTAACAAAAAAATAAAGCTGGTGCTAAAGACCGCTTTGGAAAAACTGTGGCTTTTAATAGCATTTTTTTCGATTTCATGTGTTAATTTATTGTTACAATGACATTGTATTGGACGGTGCGTACCTGTATTTGAGTGTGCGTGTATGTTGAACCAGTGGAAATGGCAAACAAACCCAATGAAATACCAAAAAAAAATTCTGCGAGTAAGCATTTCATTGAACTGGTTTGCAGTCGAAACCAATGAACGCATAGCTGCATAGACAACATTTTTTACTAGCCGCTGCATGAGTAAAAACAAAACGAGTCGAACATTCACACATTTAAAATACTCCACGAAAATCGAGTGAAGTTCATAGGCTTGGGTCTAGGATGCTTATTATTGAAATATTTCCTCTAACGTTTTAAGACTAGCCTTACTGTTAGGTGCCTTTTGTGCCTACGTACGCATTCAACTGGTGTGAAACCGAATTAGATAATGGGTTTTGGTTAACAGCCCCTTAAGGGTTCGTCAACATGTAATTCAAATCGGAATCAGCTCTACATGACCTTGTAGCAAAGATCGAGGTAGTGCTGGAAGCAGCTGAGTACACAACGCAAGTCTTTACTGATATTGAGGGCGCGTTTGACAACGCTACCTTTGACTCGGCGTGCTCTGGGCTACGAAGACATGGAGTAGACGAAACCATCATAAGGTAGATTCACTTCGTGTTATCTAGGAGATTGCTGACTATGGGGTATGAAGGTAGACTTTGTACGTTCGCAGAGGTTGGCACAGGAGGTGGTGCTCTCTTGTGGTGTTTGGTAGTGGACTGCCTACTAACGGAAATGCATGACTTCGTTCACATCGAAGATTATGCGGATGATGTTTTTACACTGCCATCAGGTAAATATCTCAGGGAAGTCTGTGTTAATACACAGGGAGTCCTGAATAAGATTGATGGATGAAGCACTTTGCAGGACTTTGCCGTCCATTCCAGCAAAACAAGTCTTGTATTGTCTACGCGGAAAAGAAAATTTGATGGTATCAAGCGCTTAGAGGCGTAAACCAAAGTCTTTCCGTGGATTTTAAATATCTAGGTGTAACTCTAGACACGATGTTAACAACGAAAACTCACGTCGAGCTGAAGACAAATCGAGCGTTGAAAGTTTTCGGGCAGAGTCGGAAAGCCTGTAGTAAAACCTGGGGTCTGAGACCGGCTATAGTATTCTGAATATACATAGTTTTGGTCAGAGCAATCATCGCGTACTCTGCCATAGTTTAGTGGCGGAAAACCATGACCAAAACTACAGTTTCTGTGCTAAACAGGCAATAAATGACGTTGTTAAATTTCCTTCAAGTGAGCAATGGAGAGATCTAGACACTCTCTTGGGATATTCGGTGAAAACTTTCTATACCGAAGGTTTAAAGACTGAAGGCGTTATTGGAGCTGGATAGACGGTATTTTCAGATGCTTTACTGCTTTGGGTGCAGTGACAGCGGTCTTTCAATTGGAAGTCTTTATAGTACTGACAGTGGCAGAATGGATAACTGGTCAAAGGTGGCGCGAACATGAAATCAGCATCTGCAGTGACAGCCAAGCTGCTCTAAAAGCCTTGGAAATCGCTCGCACCTCTTCAAAGATAGTCCAAGAATGTAAGTTGAGGCTGACCTCCGTGATAAAGTGAAATTATTTTGAACTTCTGTGGATGCAAACACGGTGTATTGACCCCTGCAAAGCAATCAAGTGTTTTCTGGAAAGGCCCAACAGAGTGGTAGCAAAATCTCTTCTCACACAACGCAGGAGTGATCTTAGAGCCCTTATAGGACTGATCACGGGGCACAATCCCTGTGGTCACCATATGCATCATTGGCGATCCACTGTGAACATCTTGTTTGGAAGATGAGGAAAGTAGCGAAATTTTTCGCATTTTAGCACTTTGGAATTGGATAAATTAACTTTTCCAGCTGATACGAAACTATTTATTGGAAGACTATCTACGTTGGCACCGGACGATGCTGCAGGCATTTGGCAGACAAAAAGAGTTTGAGTAGGGACCAATAGTTGCTCGTTCCATATTGGAATCATTAGCGGAGATAGATACGTACTCACACCCCACAGGTAGTGCTTCATCTCTGGTCGGTAATATTTAAGGTATCCTTCTATTGAAATCCCAAGCCGTCGTAATATAGTTAGCGCTAGACTCTAAATCAACTTTGATTCCATTAAGCCAGCTTCTTTTTATTTCGCCGAATATTGCCACGTGCCCGACGTTGGTTGCTTTCCACATTTTGGCTTCACTTAGGCGATGAACAAAAGTCTGGAGTGGTGGCAGTTGGAACTTATAGGACTGATAGGACTCCATATCGCTTTGTAATATACATTTTTTTTTTATAATTTCGAAGCTTCCCATTTAAATTAAAACTTCTCCATTAACTTCGAAGCTATAAATAAACAATGCGAAATTTAAATTCAATAATCAGCCATTAACGCGCTACGAACTAAGCAGTGCCCATTCACCACAGCTGTCCCGCTGGTAATACATTGCATGTACATATGTTTAGTGAAAAGCCGCCTTTTTTGAAATGGAAAATAATTGATTTCCGCGGTTGGCAGCATTCGCATGCGCTACCAAATTTATAACACTAATTAGAACACCGAAAATCCGGGCAACTGAAATGCACAATTAACGAATGAATGGGCGTGCACAATGGCACATTGCTGTGGGAGCGAATTAGGCACTCGTTGGTGGTTCATGTTAATGTGATGGAGTAAGTAGTTATGTATGGCAAACTGAGCAATCGCACTCACGTCAGCGATTAGCTGTGCATTTGTTAAGTGGTCGCAGTGCACTGTGCGAGAGAAATTTTTCGTTTTGCGGTCAGGCAGGCAATTGCGCATCAAATTTGGTATGTAGGTAGCATGTATGTACATTAGTGTGGTCCTAAAATGTAGGAAGCACGTCAGATTTCCTAAGCCTCGACCCCTGCGTCGATGCTACTTTAGTCGCAGATATCACATATATATGTGACCTGGTCTACGAAAAGGGAGCTTACGTGCGAAAACTAGTTTTCTGTGAAAAAGCTGTTAAAAGTAAGCAACTCGTTTCGTCAGTTTCTCATTATCTCGTTAATTGTTCTCCGCGCCGGA
>NW_016159987.1:22727-29472 GCF_001687245.7 Rhagoletis zephyria | reverse complement strand
CACTTCTAAGCAAGTTAGGATTTTCTGCTTTTCACCACGTGAAAAAGCATCTCATCTTCCATCCGAATCAACCAAAAAGTGAAAATTGATTTTTTGACACCTAAGCCCCCTTTCCGTAGACCAGGTCACATATTCATTTGATTTTTTTAAGGACCACCCTAATGTACATATGTATTTGTGGAAGATGTGCATGAAATTTCAGCAGCCGAAACACTGAATTAAAAGAATTTTTATTGTGTTCGATACACTCTATGTGCGCTTCGTTGAAACCACAATGCTATTTAGACTTTTACGCAATGTGCGTGCGATTTTCGAGATATGTGGTGAGTCAAATAAGTTTGATTTGGTAAATTATAATGCATTGCCGGAAAGCATGTGCATAGTATTAGTATCAATTAGTGAGTATGTGAGGAATGTATGGATGTGAGGTAATACATTACTCTACAGTAATTACTAAAGCTCATTTTAATAATAAATTTGAGGCGTATTAGAACTTTAAAACGAAAATTTTCATACAGTTTGTCAAAAAATATTGGATACATTTGAAACAATCTAGTGAATACTGGCAATGGACAGGTTTCACTTTACTTCTCATAAAGCCATTTCGTATCAAGCTACTTACGTAACAGAGAACTTTGCTACAACAATGAAAAAGGCAAGACATCAAAAGCCACGGCAGGAGTGCCGCACGGAATTTTACTGGGCCTAATACTCTCGAGCATAATATTGACGGTATATTACGATTGCCGGTACATGAAGGTGTAACCATCGTTAATTTTTCAGATAATATATCGCAAAAACGCTTAGCGATATAGCGCACATTGCAAAGGTCGCAGTATCGATGGTACAGGAATGGCTAAGGTCAAAGTCTCTCACTTTAGCTGCTCACAAAACAGAGGCGGCTCTAGTTAGCAGCCGCAAGAGGGTGAAAAGAGTCGAAATTTTCCTTTAAGTAATAATTCAAAGCGTGTCTCTAAACCTCTAACAGCTTGTGCCTCAGTAAAGTAGCAATGACAACAGAACATAAATGATGCATCTTAAAAAATATGAAATCATGAAAGTTTGCCTTGCCTGTGCAAAGTGCGCAAAAACCAATTGAATTTAAATTATTTCCCAATATTTTTGCACACTTGACGCATACAAAACAACCAGCAGCATATGTTGCGGCGCCAAAACACACACACAGATCTCCTATCGGCACCGCACAGTTAATTTAAATTTGAATACATAAACTTTTAACCTGGAGATATTAATCTTATTTTGACAAAATTTATGCGCAAAAACTTTTGAAAAACATAAAAAATAGCAAAATTTTAACGTAAATTGCATTTTCATTATGCGCCTAAAGGTGGGCAATGGAAATGGTGAAATAACGATATTTGAGCGCGCGCGCATGGAAAACGAAAAGGAAAGTACGCGTAAGCGCTCGCTTAGTATTTTTCTTATTATTTTTGTTGTTGTTTTTTTTTTTTAATATTTGTCCACTAGCTCACCTGTGTTTCGCATATGCATTCATTCTGTGTTGTGCCAATGGCATTTTGCATTTTCATTTCGATTGCGTATTCGTTTGCGATAACGATTTTTAATCACGCTACATAAAACGAATTAATTTCGCTGCCTTGGAGATACATATATAAAATTGTCATGCATACATATTTGCACTTGAATGTACGAGCATACGTCATATGAAGATATGTACCTGCCTACATATTTGTATGCACGTACAGTGACTCAAACAAATGATCACTTATTGATTTTTTTTTTAATATTCGTAATGTTTTTCGAACTAAATTTTTTGTTACTTTTCTAAAAAAGCTTTAACCAAAAACATATAAATCACAGTTTCGAACTTCATACAAAATTTAGGAAAATTCAACTATTTTCATCAAAATTTCAACTTTTTAATCTGAATCTTTAGAACATTTTTGGGTATGCAGTTTTATAGCCCATGCACTTCTAGTGCAATGAAGTGCTAGCTTCAACGGCTAAAAAATCGCTCTGATTTTTATTTTTTTTTTTAGATTTTTTATATTTCTTTTACACTGTTTTGCGTTTTTTTTATATATATAATAAGTACAATTTACAAAAACTGGCATTGATATTTTGAAATTTTGTTGCTAACGGTCGCCAGCATTTGGTTTCATAAGAAATTCATGCTGATATGAAAAAAAATCCGTCACCAAAAAAATTCGCAAAAATCAACGCGATTTTTTAGCCGATCGAAACTTTCACTTCATCAGACTTAGTTTGTATGGGCTATAAAGCTGCATGTCCAAAAATGTTCTAAAGACTCAGATTAAATAGTTGAAGTTTTGAAAAAACTTTGTTGAATTTTCCTAAATTTTTTATAAAGCTGGAAACTGAGATTTATATGGTTTTCGTTAAGTCTTGGATGGTATTTCTTATAGAAAAGTAACAAAAAAAATTTGCTCGAAAAACATTACAAAAATTCAAAAAAACATCAACACATGGTCATTTGTTTGAGTCATTGTATGTCTGTATTTATGACAGCTAGTTAAAGCGCCCATAAATATGCAACGAATAGTCAAGCAATCAGCAAGTTTCTGCGTACGCATTCATTTGGAAGTGTATAAGCAAACGAAAAGTGAAATTCAAAGGAAACGGAAACGGAAAAGACAATATGGCAGCGAAATTGAGCAGCCATTGCAGTTCAGATAGGTTATTGCGAAAGGCGTTGAAGAAGAAGAATTAAATGGGAAAAATGTACTGTTGACCGTGAGAAGCGCAGCAACGTAGACCTTATGTGGCACACCCGCGCAGACGCGCACATACACATATTTTTTTTTTTTTGCATGCATACATAAATGCATATAAATAAGTGCATATACATACATGCATAAATTCTCATAAGCAATGGCGTACATATTCATTCAATATTCCATGATTGCCTTTGCGCGCCGCGTCAGCCGCAAAAAATATGACTCGCCTGTAGCAAGAGTGAGTGTCTTTTGTCAAAAAAATAAATAAAAATATACAAAAAATAACAACAACCGGCGCGTATGATTAATGTCTACTTTTGGTGGCAGGGGTGGCAAGCTTGATCAGCAGGCAAACAGCATTTGCATATGCGCACATGACCACAAGCGATGCAGCACTCAACCTTCCTCGACGATGTAGCACCTCTGCTGTGCCTACCTCGTTTGAAGAGTCTCTGGTTATAGCATCACTTCACATAGATATTCTACAGTTGCGTATGAAGCTTTCTCTTGTATGCCATGCTTCATTGTTTTGGTCATGTCTCGTTATGGTTGTTGTTGTTGGTGTTTTTATTTGTGTCGCTGTTGTGTTTTTGTTCCTGGTGCTGTTATTCTGCATGCAACAATTTATGGTCTCATATAACAGCGCTTTTACGACTTAAATAGTTACCGCCAGTGTTGGGACTATGCTCCGATCGGAGTAGATTTACCAGGTAGCCGGGTATTATCAGCCCTAGCTCAAATGAAAATATCCCAAAAAAATGTTTGTATAAAGTAGGAGCAGGAAATAATGTTACTCATATGTACGCCATATCGTACTAGGCCGTATACTTACATGGCGTAACCACTAACAAGAGTAAATTTCGTTCCATAAAAAAAATTTAGTTTAACAAACGTTTGACCATAGAGGCGTCTGGTTTAAACTCGTGTAAATTCGGTCCCTGGTATATGTTTTTTAGTACTAAACACAAGCGTAATTCACAAAATTGTTTAATATGTTATATTCTTAAAATGAGTAAATTTATATCCCTCAATGCTTTTTCATATCGAGGATATTGCAAAAGTAAATTTTAACCTTATAAATATGTATTTCGATTAAAAAATTAAATTAATCAAATCAAAATTTCGTAGTAAAAATGTAGTGAAAATATTTCACATCACTTCACATACAGTAATGATTCTATTTTCTATGAAAAAGAAAATTTGGGCATTTTTGTCAAAATCATCATATCATTGTCTTAAACTCACACTAATTTACCAAATAATGACTGGCTAGAGCCTCATAATACAAAAAGTAAAAAAAAAATATATATTCCAAAGTCGTTTTGCGTAGGTACCTTAAATTTGTGCAATATATTGTACAAAGGTCCGCAAAGGAGTAAAAGCACTTAAGAAAACTCAAAAAATATTTCACTTAACTTTGACGGAAAAAACTTGTTACTGAAACTGAACTTATTTATGTACAAAAAAATTCCTTTTACTTCAGATATGTTGGAATGAATATTTCATATCTTTTTAAGGATCTTTATTTAAGATTCGCATCAAAAAATTTAAATTTTCTCCATGAATGATATAAAGAAATTTTTAGAAATTTCAGAAACAGTTACAATATATAATACAAATGACCCTTTTTAATAAACCTTGTTCTGTCTTCAGTATATCAAGAAATCGAAAACCTACCCTTTACTGCAACAACAGCACACAAACTCTTGAAAAACTACGGCAAACACCACCCTAATTGCCTTCTCAACTGCAACCTTTGCGAATGTTTATAAAATATCGAGCCCTAACCTCCAAAATAACGTAAGCGACATTTTTCCCCAAATTTTCTTTTTGATGCAGAAATATTCCTAGAGCATCTAGATACATTTCTGCATCAAAAAGAAAATTTTGAAAAAAATTTCGCTTACGTTATTTTGGCGGTTAGGGCTCGATATAATGTACAAGACACTTACATCCTTTCGTGTAAAAACCTGTCAAACTGTCAAATATCAAAATTACTCTCCTGAGACAGTAAAAGTCACCTGGACGGCGAAAAAACACTTTTCCTGTAACTACTTCCATTTTTTTTATATATAAATCTTCATGGAGACGATCAAATATCTTTATGAATCGTCTCGCATTATGCTTGACAAAAAACCAAGCTCACTTTCCTTCTGATCGTCGGGTTGAGCAAAGGCGCAGACAAGAAAAAGAAATTGTTTTACGTTTGAATGAGCCTTCCCAATGCCTACTAGCTTTATGAAATGTACCTCGCTCACACCTACGCTATGCTTGACGTATTTATTTGATTGGCTCCGTGGCGCTTAAGGTTCTTTGCTTTCTGTTTTTGTTTACAAATGCAGCCCTGCCTATGTTTTTATGTTTCCATGCTATGTGCTTTTCCTAGTGGTTTACTTGACTTAGACGTATATTTTGTACAGTAAATTACCACCACTTGCGTGTCTCTGGAATTTTATAAAATGGTTAATTTTTAAATTAAATTCTAAAAAAATTTCGAAAAGTTTTCGATTTTGAATATTACGTAAACTATTCGGGACAGTCCAAAACTTCATAAAATTTAATTTGTTTTCGAAATTATTAATAACATGTTTAGCAGCAAGCTTCCAATGTTACACAAAATTAAATGTACATTATATTGTACAAATTCAGGGAAAGGGTTAATGCTCGAGAACCGCTTAGAACTATAAATGCAATGAAAAGTGAAAAAATTAAAACTTCATTGACCTGGAATTTTTCATTTCCACTTCACAATTTCATAGAACGAGAATCGGCCCCCTGGTATATGTAATTCCGCTACGCTTTGTACATAGGGACATTTTCTTATTACTTGTTCTACTACGGAAATTTTGTTTTTACTCTGATGTTTGGAGTGGTGTTCCCCCAAATCGAGTTTCAGTAGTCCGAACACTGATTGCCGCTGCTGCATATTCTCACACCCATTGTTCAGCACTCACATCAAGTTGGTTCCCTGAAATGTACTTTGTTGTTACAATTTTTGTTGTTAAACTTACGTACCCTGCATGCATGTAAAGAGTGCTCCCTAATGGTCAAGGAGTACTCAAAAATTAACCACATTGCATATAAAAAATGTACTTCAACTCTGCATTACATCAGAGTAGCACAAAATTATTCCAGCATATTAACAATGTCATTGTTGATATATTTTTTCGCTTGTACACGCTTTTGTTCTTCACTTCACAGATGCTTTTTCGTAATTAATAATAACGAAAACCAAAATAAAAATAAAAAGTTACATGTAGCCTCTGACGGCATTCGAATCCAAAAGCTAACAAATAACAGCGAGCATCTCTACACATTCAGCCACAGCCAGACATGCAAATGTCGGATAACAATAAGCTGGTGCAGAGACCAGGGATGAAAAAGTAGGTACAATTGTACCTTTTTCCGACGTTTGATGACTTAAAGGTACATTAGGTACAGACACTAGATTTTAGGTACAATCGTCTTTTGATCAGATGCATTTTTGGTTTTCTTTTTTCTTTTTCCTTTACCGTGCTAGTATATTTACTTTGCTTTAATTTTGAAGAATAAACAATTCTAAAGAAAAGTGGTCGAAAGGAAGAAATTAAAAAATTCATATTATGTATTATCTTAAACATTTTACATTGCATTTAGAGCAGCCACTACGAAAAATTAACACTTTGCTTAGCTATCCTCGAATTCGTATTTTTTTCTATTAATTTTAACGATTACTTTCACTAAGTCAAATTCAATGACATTCGAGGTCAAATGAGTGAAAACAAATTGTCAAATGGGACTAAAAGATGGTCTTTTGATAGATTTAGATCAGAATAGGCCTTCAGGCGAGTACATCCGCTGCTAAAGCGGCTATTTGTAAGTTTTTGGCCCATAATATTATCGATAAAGGTAGGGATAAAGGAAAGAAAGTTGTGTCAAAATATGGCGACAAATTTTGTTGTCAAAATATGACATAATGAAAACCAGCCTTTATTCACACATACAGTTCAGTGTCTAGGATGTCTTCAAATTTCATATTTTCTTTA
>NW_016159987.1:0-20877 GCF_001687245.7 Rhagoletis zephyria | reverse complement strand
TAAAGAAGTATACTTCGCAAAGTGTGTTTTTTTGTCTTTTTCGCCAATATTTTTCAGTAGCCAAAATTAGACAAAAACAACGCTTCTCCGATTCCCATTAAATTATATGTAGTCTATAGATATAGGCTCAGTTAAAAAAAAAACATCCATCTTTTGTATACATGTTTTAAATAACATTTATAAAAAAAAACTACAAATGAATGATGTAACTTTTTTAGGTACAATCTGTCTCATTTAGGTACATTTATTTTATGATATTAGGTACAATCTCAAATTTCCATTTTTCAACCCTGGCAGAGACACGAGTTGGTCCGCGACAGCATGACAGTGGAGCACTTTGTACATACTCCATTATGCCACAAATAGACTACATGGTTCAACGATTTTTGCAGTGTACATGTATGTACATATGTATGCATGTATGTATGCATAACGAAGTGTGTGAGGTGGAAGACATCACAATGCATATTTAATTGAATGTACATGGGAATATTTATGTTGCGCGAAAACTGAAATTTAAGGAATTTCTCGCGAAACCTTCACGCGCTTGGCAAGGATGGTGCAAGGGAAAAAAGTTAAAAGAAATACACAAAATACACTCGACTGCTGTGATTTTAAATAAATTCCTTGTAACTCAATAAATTGTTCTTTGTTGATTTACGTTTTCCTTAATTGTGATATCTTCCTTGTTTTCTTTTAACTTGTACACTTTTATATACATATATTTGCTTCTTTCGGGTAATAAGAGAGAGAGCGAACTTTAGCTTGTAATGGGATCGTTAAAGGATCTATACTCCTTTGCATAATAAGTAAGCGTTGTGAATTCTTTAGGTGATAACAAAGAAAATATTTATATAGACTTCAACAGGAAGAGTCCTACGCCATTTGATTGGATTTAGTGATAGTAAAACTAGACTAAGTATGGCGAACATTTACGTATCGTTATTTAAAACTGGACATATGTCGATTTCAAGTTTTATGCCCGCATATACATTTGTGGTCATGTAAAACTGAAGATAGAATTTTGTCTTTTTTACAAATACATTTTGGTTATTTAAAAAGAGCAAAATTAAAACTTTTTGGTCATTTTAGAAAGCGATATAAATATTTTCTTAGTTAAAATATGGAACAAAATTTTCGGTAACTTAAAAACTTATGGCCATATTAATATAACTATAAAATAGGTTTAAAGCTCTCTATAAAAAAACATTTTCATACAAATTTTCGATTCATAAAGCAGACTTATTAGAAGACTTTAATTTTACAAGGCGCAATTTTTCTTGGCGCAAATCTTGCAATCAATTTTTGACCAACTAGATACCCGATGACCTAGAGACTCGGAACTTCACTTCCGGTTGGTGGCTCAGAAGTCGAGATATTTGAAAAAATGCCGTATTTATAATCATATTTGATTCATATTTAGAACATATACCACGTACATACATAGAAAAAATAACTCCACAAAATCATTTTGTAATATGTGGCGCAGGACACGAGATATTTGGTACACCATTATTTATGGTTTGATTTCGTTCATATTTAGATGGCTTGTTTTAAAAATATTTTATTTTACTAAACATTAAGTTATTTAGAAATTTGATTGTTAGTTTAAAACGATGGATGGAACTTTAGGTTTTTCTTAAATGGGAAACAGTCACATGCTTGTAAGTGAAGACGTTCAAATGTTCACTTTTTTCCATTCAATAAAATTGGTTGACTTTTTACCGTCTAAGTGACGTATCTAGGTACTAAAATTTATGTACCCTTCAGAAAAAAATTTTCTGTAAAAAACGGCCTTAAATCTTTTCTTTATTTCAAAGGCAAAAAAGTATTCACTTTTTCATTAGTAACTTTAAAACAACTAAAATTTATGTCCACTTTTTAATTATCAAAAATTTATGTCCGCCTTTATGACTAAAAATGTAAATTAATTTTTTGTTGATCAATAATATACAATATAATGTCCAAAAGTTTATGTCCAATTTTTTGTCGACCATAAATTTATGTACAGTTTCTAGTTCACCAAAAATTTCCACTTTTTTAATATGTAGTAATTTTGTTTGCCAAGTTCCTTAAAACTACTAAAATTTATGTCCACTTATTTCATGACCAATAATGTATGTCCAATTTTTTGTATGGCTAAAAATTTATGTAAATTTTCAGTTGATCAGTAATGCATATGCGGTTATAACATGTTCAAAAATTTCTGTCCAAGCTTTTATTGACAATAAATTTTTTGTCCAGCTTTTAGTTTCCCAAACATGTTTGTTGTATTTAAATAAGCAACAATCTTCTTATTCTTTTTTATTTTCAGGCGTTTGTTTGTGTAAAATTCGAAGTGATTTGTAATGCGATCGGTAAGTGATTTTGGAGCAATTTTTTACACCTGTAAAATTAAATATTCTCGAAACTGTAGGCAAAAAGTTAAATGGAAAAAAACTGTTTAACGCAAACCAATAGGCATTCGCTCTGCACAATACTTACAATATGTACATACATATAAAAATATTCTAAATACATTAGTAGTAGTAAATACAACACTGCTAATAATGCTTTACATTTACTGCTAACACACACGTTCATACCGAAAATTGTAGTACATGTGTATGCATTTGAAAGGCCATTGAATATTCAAATCATGCCAAATATTGAAGAGTGCTCTTGAAGCGGACGAAACTCGAATGTTCGTGGTTCAAGTGCATAGTGCAACGAATACATACTTGCATACCTACTAAGCACTTGTACGAGTATTATCTATACATTCAGAGCTAGAAGGCGACAACAAGCAGAAGGTTAACCAGCAGGAAACATATACTATAGATAAAAGGATATATAGAATACAACAAATAAATGCTTATAGCACATCACGAGTCCACACTAACTACCAAGCAGATATGCAAGTCGGGCGTTCTATGAAGTTTCATTGATACCTACATACGTCTGTTGAGTATGCGCGTGTGCGTGTGTGTGTTGATGTTCGCTCAGTATGCAAAATCGGAAACCGGAAACACTAGATATGTCTGCACACAAGGCCACAAGTATCTATGCTGAAGAAGGCATATATACACACAAACTACTCCAACGAATGCTGGCTTTCAACCATCTAACTATCTACCCATTTGAACTAGCGCTCGGTCATTTGTAGCCAATGCACGCGCACGCACACGCACTAACTTTACACTTAACCCGTTCAACAACTTAGATATCCCTGCGTCATTGTATCCGTCCGCACGCTTGCTTCTCTATATTTTCTTACCAGCTGCTCAGCATGCTACCATCCTGCCACAAGTAGTTTATATCCTGCTACCGTGTAGATAGTGCTCATATGTTTCTGACTATTTCCTCTACTGCACTCTTCGTCCTTTCACGCCTCAAAAGCAATTGGCTTAGGCGCATCGCATGACAATTGCCCTTTACCTTTATTGCGGTGCTAGGTGTTTTTTTTTTGTTTTTTTTTTTTGTTTTTTTTTTGTTACGTTTATCTACCAATTGTTGCGAAAGTTGTTGGTGTCGTTGGCCATGCAGTGTTTTGCTGTCATTGTTGTTGTTGTTATTGTTGTTTATGTTGCATGCTACTCGTACATTGTTAGATGTTGCAAAATCATCTCACATTTCCTGCGGTTTCCGCATCTTGAACATTGAAGTTGCTGCTGTTGCTGTAGCTGTTGACTTTTTGTATCGCAGGGTCGCACACAGACAGATGATGTCTCCTGATCGTTGTTGGGTCACTTGAGTGGAATGCCACAATGATATCGGTCGAATGTGGGGTTGTTGGTCGGTTCAAGCGCAGCAGTGTGGATTTGAAATGTTCAAGTTTAAATGATTTAATTAAAGAATTTCATTGGAATGTGTTCTGTGCAGAGATTTTATAGAAGTTAGTGGAAAACGCTTTTTATAGCACAGGACAAGCAAATATTTCGTTACAGTGGGTACAGCAAGTAAAGTTTTTAGGCTTAGGTTCTAGTGAGGTTGGACAAAATTTGCTTCGATAGAAATGGGGAAGGGTTAAATGTGCTGTTTTGTCTTTCTGCTCACATTAATTTCTAAAAGATTCTAAGTCATACTTTCAAAGGTGGCTGGGTTACTAGATTAAAAATACTGGGTATATTTTTGAGTTAACTGGAAAGCTCAAAGGGTTCTCACTATATGCACGTCTCTTAGGACAGTTAGTTTCCCATGCCTGCTAAAACCCTAGCAACCTTACTTACATTTTTTCCTGTGAACCTTTCGATAAAACAAAGTTCTGTACTTCTATTCTTTTTAGAAACGGTTGGGAAGACAATCAAAAGATCCCCCATTGAGTAATTGTTTTAGTTAGGCTGCCAGACGACTGCAGCGTTTGCCATGCAGGGCTCGCAACTCGAAAAGAAGATGGACTAGGCTTATCGACTCTTCTCTTAGCCTGCCTTTGGTAGCTACAAACTTTGGTAGAAAAGCAGCCATGAAGTCGCTCGACTGCTGCGAAACCTCTCCTATAGTCGTGAAAAAATGCAGATAAAGCCGTAGCAAGTCAGCTACTAACTTTTTTTAACCTACATACATATATAGCATACGTAGAGGAACTCTGTATGACGTCAACTCCTCTCGGCCAGACGAGCATACAGGCGTTTCCCGTTAAATCTTGATTTAAATCACATTTCTTCGAGCAGGCAAATATTGAAAACAGAGTCAGCAGTAGGTATCCCATTGTAGGTCGATGAAATAAATCGGGCCCAGCTTTGGCTTGTATTATTCGTCAAGAACGTCCACTATTTCGGCAAGTGAACGGAATTATAATCAATCACTGCTAGAATGAATCTGCCGGCCAATGACCTTCTTTCGCCGCTGCCGTTATGACTAAGAAATTTAAAATAAATATAACGGTACTCACATGAGGCGATTTTACAGGCAATTTTAGAGGTGATTAGTGGAATGAAAAGTTGGCTACCCCCAACTTCATAGAAAGCGATTAGACGAAAGGCCGTTCACACCAGGCGAGTATTGCTTTCAACTAAAAGTTGCCTGTAAAATCATCTCCGTATATAGAGCATCGACTATGTCTGTCACTACTCTGCCATAACGGGGGCCAGAAGGCTACTACTTCATTGACTGTCTGCCGGACTAAAACTGCCTTGAAAAACAACAACATAAATAACGGTTATCAAGCAGGGGTCCTCGAACTAAATGTGAGGGTACCATTTGTACAATGGGCTTGGCATTCTTTGAATTTGTTAAAGGACGATGCTGCCTCTTCCGCCAGAACATGCATCACGTTTTTTGGTGTACTTCAGCGCATCTACTTTCTATTCTGAGCAACTACCCAGAGATGGGCCATTTTCAAAAATCATGTCCAAAACCTCTCCATCAAACGATTATGGACAACTTGTTGGGAAAACAGACGAAAGTCAAAATGAGCGTGCAAATTTCACACCAGAAGATCAATTTAGAACTGATTTTTTCATTGTTCCAGTTGATACAGCCCTGTTTGCTTTCAAGCAATCGTTTAAGCAGTTAAAAAGTCATGAAAATCTATGGGGGTTTTCTTATTACTCACATTCGTAAGAGCCCCCAGATTCAATCGAAGATGACACTTTTTTCTGTCAAATCGTTGGGAGTTGAGCCCCCTCTCACTACTGAAGAGAACTCGGACATAAATTGATTGGAGCTTTATGAAGAGTTAAAACAACTATGACGTAATAAACCTGCAGCGATGGAACGACCATTGGAGATTCTTTAATTTCGTCAAGAAAGATGTTTGGGTTTCTCTTAGGATTTTGTTGACTTTGCCAGTGACTGTGGTCAGGTGGAAGCGAAGTTTTTCGAAATCGCAGCTCATCAAAACGTATCTAGGATCTACTATGTCTCAACAAAAATTAGACACTTTAGCTATCTTATCCATTGAAAACGTGATTGCTACACATATTGGCTTGTCCAAAGCCATCGAAAAATTTGCTCAAGGCCAAGCACGCAGGCAAAGTTGTTGTAATTGATATCTGAAGAATTTGATTCAAGTAAAAACTTAAATTTTTTATTTCTACTATTTTTGCAATTGATTATCGTATCAGGAAAAGAAGCCGAGGTAATAAGCATTATTGTCAAAGGGCGCTTCGTTCCATTTACACCCCGGGCATCATTGCTTCTAAAGCCGGCCCTGTTTCAGCAAACTTTAAATAAGCCACATTTCGGTCCATTATTGGTCTTATCTGCCCGAAAACATAGTATTTTAAAGTCTTGTCAATGAAGTGGATTTCGACTCATCGACTGTGCATTGATTCCACAGAAATTTATTCCATAAAAAAATGTGTGGTTAGGCCAATGTGGCCAATGATAACCACACTTACAACCCCGAACAACCCCTACGGCTTTTACAGTTTATAAACTCGGAAGAGTTTATGAAGGTTGCGTCAAGCTAGTTCAGTTGCGGTGCATGCACCTTATTACTTCAATAAGTTCGAGAAGTTTGCGAAGTTCATAAAATCGGTTGTCATATTCAGTTGCTTTGCACAAACATAGGTAGCTGGGTATACTAGGGTGGTCCAAAAATGTGTGAGGAAAAATTTGATTCGGAATTTGTATGCTCTTACCCCCTGGGATTGTTCTATACCGAAAAATATAACACTATTTTTTTTTTTTTGAAATTAAAAAATATGTAGAGGTCGCTCAAAGCGCTCAAAGTTTTCCATGTATGTATTTTTTATGATTTTCAAGATTTCCATACCATTTCTACGAAAAGTTTTTTTCCCCATATAAAATACATGGAAAACTTTGAGCGCTTTGAACTACCTCATAATATTTTTTGATTTCAAAATAAAAAATAGGGGTATATTTTTTCGACGTAGAACAATCCTAAGGGGTGAGGAAGAAAGCATTAAAATTCCGACTTTACTCTTTTTGGACACCCCTAATGTGTGCAGAAGTGCGTTATATCCAGTTTGTTGAAAGTTACTTGTGGATGTAGCATACCTTTAGGCACTTGGTGTTGTAAACTCACCTTTGTATCAATTTACATTATTAAAGTACTTAAAAGCACTTTCTTTTATACGAGTGTACTTTGTCAACAAATGCAACGAAAATTTTCAAACCAACAAACTAAACTTGAAACAACGTGATGGTATAGAGATATCTGTACTATTACTCTCTCTTCTCATCCTCTTCACCTATAAACTCATATACTTGCATTCAAGAGTTGATCCATGCAAAAACTTCAAATAATCGGCCATTTACGACCAAAAATCACTTTCCTTCATCGCAAATGAATTTCATTATTTATTAAATTAAGTGCTATATATAAGCGGCGATAGATTCCGATATTGTCCAAGCTTGTTAGAACTAATTACTTTTTTGTTTTGCATATTTATTTTTATGTCTTTTCATATTCACAAACTCGTTCAATGCATCGAAATAGAGTATTTGCCAAATGCATGCATATTTTCGAATTAATTGACTTCGTTGCTGTTAGCCACCAAGCTGTCCATATCACTCAATCTGAATTGTGAACTTTCTCACATATCAATTCGCCTGAGATTTGCGCAATCTATGTCATGATACATATGTATGTATATTTAAAAAAAAAATCAAAATCACACAACAATAGAGCGATAAAAGCAAAAAATTAAGCTGAAGGATAGAGAAACAGAGACTCCCAATAACAACCACAGGAGTAGCTCTACATGGCACAACATAGATAAAAAAAAATGCTAGCAATTTAATTGATTTTATGCACTTTGACAGCTGTGTGCGATTTGAATTTGCTTGTGTTTCACACAAACAAACTAGGTAATTTTAAGCATCCCTGTGGGAAACCTATTGCTTCATATGGTCCCCTAGAGATGCGGAGAGGGAAGTAAAGAGAGAACAGCCCATTGTTCGCTTTTCACGCTACAGCTGCTGTAGAAATCATTCAAGAATTGCGGCGTTGATAACAATAGCCAACGTCTAGAGCGGACGCATCCCTGAATAGGATGGAGTTAAACGTTCCGGTTTAATTAGTTGGAAGAGACCACTATTTAGCTTACACATCGAAGATCTCGTTACAAGAGGTTCGCACTGGGTTTAATCTACTGGAGTGCAAACTACTTTTGGCATTCGATTTTTTACGTTTATTTTTTTACGTCAGCTGCATTTCTCCACCATAATCATCCTCTAATATTCCGTCCATCTCTATAATATTCACCATCTTTCTAACTCTGTCGCTCCCCCTCTCTCTCTCTCTCTTCCCGAATATTTATTACCCAATGCATTGTCAATGCTTTTGCACAAACATTTACTTTCAGTGACATTAAAATTTGTTTAAATTATTTCGCTCAAAAGCAACATCAACAACAATAAATACCTGATATATGTCGCAATTTCGCGAGGTTGCTTGTAGCAACTGTCGCAGGATGAACTCTTCCACAGAGTGCCATTATTTGCTTAGCCGCAAATATATAGTAGTTATAACCACCTCAGTAGATTCAATGGCAATTGCAACAACAGTAAACAGCACAGAAAAACAATGGAGTTGCGCCATTCTATAAAACAAAACAATCAAAGCTTTGGAAAAATATCGATGGAAAAATGTTCAGCTGACAGCGCAAAACAAACGCAACACTTGACTTTTCAAGTTGAAAAATAAATTAAATTTATTGGCTGACCAGACTGCTGTGCAGACTGTATGCATTGTTGAGAGTTTGAACAAACATAAACCCAAACATGTTACACCTGCCAACTATCAGATATGTATGTATGTATGTANATGTGGTGGTTGCAGACGCGCACAACTCAGAGATATTGTGGCAAAGTGCATATACTTGCACAAGTATGAGGCTTAAGCCAAAACGCAGACAGTAAAAAAAAGTAATAAAAATAATAAATTTATATTTATTTATAAGCATTTTGGAAATTTATATAAACTTTTGTATACACGTAACTATGCATAAAGCCTTCGACTGGCATCAGATATATACATACATATGTATGTATTTACTAACGGCTTGGAGGCTAAGCAAATAAACAAATGGAAAGTTGAAAAGTTGAAAAAAAATATTTGCATATAACATCGCTTAGATAACCATGAAAATGCATGGGAGACCTAAGCTGACACTCAATCAGCAACCACAACCATCAACCACTATCGAAGTTGGCTAACAATATAACCGCACTTTCAATTGGCTGCATATTTTGTTAGTCATATTGTTGCTATACCGATTTTCGATTGTATTTGGCTGTTATGACTGCGCCAATCTAATACCCCCTAAATACACACGCAAATGCAACGTTGGCAACAATCTCGTGAGCTATGTATTCAACAAAGCAATACCGCAGTGGTATCATAAAGTAAAATAAAAATCAAGGAATAAAAACTATTTTCGCCCATTTTATAAGCCCCTTGTTATTTCCCATTTTGAGCGCATTTCCCTTCCTGCCAAAAAAACGGCAATAAGGCATATGTATGCACGTATATTAAGTTGATCCTTAAATTACAAACATCTAAATTTTTCATGGGCCGCCCCTTCAATTTGTGCTACGTAAAAAATTAAGAACGAAAATTTCAAAATTTTAAACAAATTTTTAGTGATCGTTAACTTGGTTAAAAAATATATGAAAAAAATCGCAAAAATTAAAAACATAGTTGAAGTCTGATAATATATATATATTTATGTATAATAGGGTGGTCCTTTAATTATCAACATCTAAATTTTGTAGGGGGAACCCTTAGGTAGAAAATAAAGGACGAAAATTTCAAAGTTTTAAATAAATATTTATTGATCGCTACCTAGTTAAAAAAATTTATCAAAAAAATCACAAAAATTAAAAAAAAATTTCTTGTAATCTGATAAATTTGATACATGAAACTTATTCATATAAATTTATACACTTGCTGGGTTATAGCTGCCCAAATTAAGAATTTGGCGAATTTTCGCGATTAATAAAAATTAAATTTTTTCAAATCCCCTAAAATATATATTTTTTTTTAATTTTCGTCGTTGTCTTTCTTTTGTACGTAGAACAAAATAAAGTGGTTTCTCATGTTGTTGATATTTTTTAAGGACCACCCTAATAATAAATAAATGGCACATACTTTCACACAACCGCACGTTCATTTGGTTTGCTATCTCGCCTTTGACATAGCAAATCAATTCAAACCACTGACAAAGTGGCAGACAGGTAGGTAGGCAGGCAGGCAATCAGTTAGATATTTGAAGTTTTTCGATTAAAATTCTATGCAATACGAAGTTGCTGAAACGGGGCGATACCGCGCCGCAAATACCAGAAATACATATGTATATGAATGGGTTTACATGCAAATATACTTACGTATGTATGTAGATATACACTCAAACATATACAAGCTAGCAATGTATTATAAAAGGTGTGAAAATAAAATAAATTGAAATTTTGTTGTTGTTTTTTTTTCAATTTATATTGTGACCCAGTTAGAACCCATTTATTTTTTTGGTGCAACGAAGCGATCGAATGTTTAAAATGCAAGGTTGCTTTGCTTTATCTGAAACAAGAAAAAAATCTACGCTGCATTCAATTAAAACTACGGGTAGCAAAAATTCTTCAAATCAGAATAAGTACAGTCCCATCTTAATAGATATATGTACTACATATCAACACAATATTACGCGAGCTCCAACATAAAGATCAATTACGTTGTTAGTGGCTGTTTCCCTTAATCAATTCACTTATGCAATTTGGGGCTTTCAATGAAAGCAGATAACTTCTCAGCTGCCTTGACTTTTCACGATGCGAAAAAGAAATATGCAAAAACCGCAGAACTTATGTGGCTATGTATCAGTCGGTTGTCGTTCAGCGCCACCTTTAGTACGTCCAAATGAGGTATAGGAAATATAACGAGATTTTTATTGTCCCTTCAATACCAAGACCTATAGCGCGATTTTCTCCAGTTTAGCAAAAAAGCCAAAGCAGGTCCTTGGTCTAATGATGAACGTAGACAGAATAGACTAGCTACTGGCAGCACAGAAAAAATCTTCGCATATTGGGACACATGTCACTATTGGCTACTGGAAACTAAGGCCAAAATCTAAAAATTAAAAGAAAATTTAATTAGAAAAAGAAAATAGTTAAATCAAACAAGAATAAAATAGTACACAAAAATTAAATGGAATTAAAAAATCTAAATAAAATCCAAACCTTAAAAGAAAATTTAATTTAAAATAAACGAAAATATAAACAACTACAGAAAATGAAATATCCAAAAAATTAAACGAAATAAAATATATATTTTTCTTTCTAAACCAATAAAATCTAAAACCAAAAAGAAAATTAAATAAAAAATTTTAAACAATAATTTAAACATAAGTAAATATGTTTTTAAAAATTAAATTAAATTAAAAAATTGTATATTTTTTAAACAATAACATTGTAAAAAATAAACAAAACACGTTTCTAAAAATAAAATTAAATTAAAAAATTCTTTATATTTTTAAAACAATGAAATCTAATAATTAAAAGAAAAAAATATTTAAAAAAATTAGTAAAAAAATCGCTGCCTGAGGTTTGGAACGCGGATCTCTCGAAAGGCGCATTAGTGCTTTGATCACGCGGCCATTGCGCGAACGAAATTATACACAAGTGAAATACTTTATACTACCTTAGCCAGAATTGCTCTGTTGGCAACTGGCGAAAGTATTTCTTCTGGAACCAAACCCTACACTGGTAAACAATTATAGTGTCAAATAAAAAAAGAAACGCATACTTTAAAGTGCAGTCACCCTTAGCTGATCTAAGCCCGTTTGGGATCAATTTGTATAAGTAAAACGCAACCTGATTAAACTCAATATTATTTCTGTTGCACAACTAGAAATATGTGTGGGGCAAGTGACACTGTTCTGTTAAGGCCACATATTGTCCAAGCCCATGTCATCTAACACACAACAAAATCCGTTCACCGTAACAGCGTTACTGGAATCATTTTCGAATAAATACGGTCCCAGAAGCCCAACCTATCCGTTTAGGTGAAAATGCTGATCGCCCATGGTGACATTTTTTTTTTCTAAATCGGCATCATCGCTTGGATCAGTGTTACGCATTGTTCAATTGAGTATCGCTGCAGGACTAAGTTGGCTAAAGACTGTAGTACCAATTGTCTGAAAAAAGATATATAAAACAGAACAAAACACAAGCGACTTCAATTCTTATATAAAAATTTAGGCTTACCGTTAATTTCTTCCTGATCCAACGATCGGATCAAAACCAAATTATTATAGTACCACCTTTGAGGGGTAACGAAAACGGTTCATGGTTCAAAGTTATCCGGTACTATACATAAAAAAAGTAGCTACGAATTTATAATATATATTTTTATATTTTCCATATTCAAATTTTAATTTATGTTGACTGGCAATGCAAACTTTAAATGAAAACATCTTGGCGAAATTACTTGATCTAGAAAAACGATGTACGTATCCTTAATCTACGGTCCAAAAATAAGTTTACTTGTCCCTGCGTTTTTTGTGTAATTTTAGCGTTCCGACAGTGCAATTTAAAAACGTATCAAACCTGGGATCGAAATCAGTTGCAGTGCACTGCGAACAATAAACTCTTGCTTTGTTTGTGCTTCGTCTACTTTTCATTCTCATTTGTTAATTTTTTTCATTCACAATAGACAACAATTGACCGGTTTGGTCAGTTTTGTCATCGAAAATGCCCCTGATCTGCATTAGTTTTGATAATTAACTGTAGGATTTAATCCGGATCAAATGCTGCTAATTCCCGATATAATTCCGAATTAACGAGTTGGTCAGAATCAACGATGCCCTCTGTCTATGCCATTATTCAATTTGCTTTTTTCCACAGGGACTCAAACTACTATTAAATGAAATAAAATTAATGCCTGAAACTATGAAATGAAATTGTATGGATTCCACTAATTAACTAACAAATCACTATGCTAAACGGCAACAACAAATTTCGCAAAAGAAATAAAAACAAAAACTGCCACACAACTTTTTCCATATAAAATAAAAAATTAAAAGGATAAATACAGCTATTTTAATATTGCAATTTTTTTAAAAAGGCGAGTTACTTTTTATTTTTAAATTTCTTTTTATTATGTCTTTCACTAATGACCTAATCCACTATTTCGTTTACCTCGATGCCCTCTGGTCTGGAATCCTACAGATATTCGGGTGTAAGCTCTCCATATCCTTTTAAAAGCTTTTTGCTGGCAAAAGTTGTTGGAAATATGCTTCATTGATTAGAAATTTTAAATGGCTTCCTAAAACCCAACTCTCTGCAATAGACTCCAGTTCCCAACCCGCTAGTCAATATTGAACGAGCAGGTTATGTACATTAGGGCGGTCCTTAAAAATCAAACGAACGATTTTTTCAGTCTCACCGCCTCAATCGGTAATACCACGGTCCCAGATACCGCATGTAAATTTTGTTCCTGATTGGAGACGGTGTGTCGCTCAAGGGGCAAAGACTCCTCTATAGAGACTCAAAAAATTAAAAATACTTTTTTTTTCTTTTAATACGACACGCCTTAACCGTTTCCAGTTGGGACCAAAATTATATGTGACATCATCGGCTATAGTAGCATTGACGTAGAGGTTGGGCTTAGGAAATATAATGTATAAATTTGCTTCCTACTTTTAAGGACCACCCTAATGTACGCATATGTATATTAAAGGCCATATGGAGAGTATCTTGGCTTTATCTTACTCTTCCTCTTCGATTATAGTCTGGAAGCCTTTATCCCAATTGAGACGGGAAGGTATGTGGTGCGTTTTAGCCACATTTCTTCAGCATATAAAACTATGTGCAAACTGTATTTGGCTGATTTCACAGCAAGACTCTCTAATTCCGAGTCTATTGGCGGTCATACTGGATCGACATATCACTTTGGGCTGCTACTTGCCACACAATGCATGAAACAATAGCGCTATTGAGAATATCTGCGGTCTTATTGAATCGCCATAGAATTAGCGAAGGCGCACACAATTTAGAAATTTTTGAGTTTAAATTGGTTTTTAAATTTATAAAAAAAATTCTAAACACACAAATTTAACTTTTACACAAATATCTATTCAAAAGCTAAAGTGTGAGTTTTATGATAGATATTTTTACTACATTGCAAATACAATAGCAGCGCAACAATGTTTACATGCATTAAGAATTCGAAACAGAACAAAAGCCTCACGCGATTACAACACAAAGTGACGCAACAAAGTTGTTTTAACAAGCCCAGCTGCAAAGCTGGCGATGAGTAAACTTCAAGTGGCTTAACAACTCTTTGGCTGGTTGAGTGTAAACTCAAGTGAGAACACTCAAAATCGCCAACGCAGCTGACACAACTCAAATTAAAGTGAGTGAGTTTGAGAGCAAATCGGATTGACTCAAACATTAGTCACTGCTTGAGCGCAAAGTAAATTTCACTAAAACGGCAGCTGAAACGGTTAAAACCCCACAAACTGTGAAATTCCACAAAATTGTTGCTGAGTCGTGCAAGTAGCTTGTATGTAAATTGCAAAATTCCATGCATGAAAAAATATTATAAATTTAAATTTTTATTATGAAATGCGACATGTGCGCAGGTAGTTATTGAGGTGTTGATGTGTGTGTGTGTAACCTGTTGAAGGGTCTTAAATGAAAGAAAATACGTGTACTCGTGTGCGATTAAGTATTTTAAATTATATTTTTTATTTCAAAAAATTTTTAGAAACAATAAAAACTTACATATACTAAGGATGCGTTTTAAAATAAATTAGCATTTAAAAAAATAAATATGTTTTTACAATTAAAATTATTATTCACAACTATTAACAACTTCGTTTCTTAAATCTAAGCGCATTTTTGGTTAAAGAAATTCACAAAATTTCTAACCAAATGCATTGTTTGCTTAAGAAAATTGCACTAGTTTTCACTAAATTATCACAATAATCAATTGAGTGTGGTTGGTAGTGACTACCAACCAGTTTCAGCATTTGGCATTCATATTTCACTTTCACAAAATTGTCATCACTTTAACTAAACGTATTCAAAATCGAGCTCAGGAAAGGTATCTCCTCATCGTCTTTGCTGACGCCACGTTCCTCATCCTCATACTCGTCATCGTAGTCGTGATGTCTGATCTTTTGCGGATATGCATAATNCAAGTATGTAGATATTTGTAACCGCTCTTTTCACGTAGAAAGCAATTAAACTGCAAACAAAAAAGAACAGCGTGAATTATAAATAAATATTGGAGCTAATATGGCTGCGCGGAGCCAATTACTTAAGTAGCTGTGTACGAGTATGTAAACAATTAAAACAAAATTCCAAAATTTTTTCACTGCCACAACTTACAAGCAAAACAAGTTAACTGGTGAGCGCTTCAACGTCGACTGCCTCACCGCTTTGAAAATATATGAAAAAAAGCGTTGTAAAATAGCGTCTAAGCTGCGCTGAGCAGGCAAAACAAGCCAATGTAAGGGGCACTGCGCTGGGCGGGCTTTAAAGCGCACCATTTCTCGCATATTCTCGCCAACAGCTGATTTATGATGAGTCAGTCATTGTCTCAGCTGCTGGTGATCATCCATGCTCTGATCGAAGGTAGCGAGCGTGAGCGCGGAGAAGAGTTGACCGAGATGGGTTGCATAGCTGTAAAAAATAAAAAAAATTAAGACAATAGAAAATTAATATGTAGACGCTACTTGCGCTTAGCTCGTTCGATGAGACATGCGCGCATACTCGCAACCATAAATGAATCAATATCTCAATATGTTGTGCTAATATGTACTAAGTCTATGCAGCGAGAAAATTTTTTAAATACTTTGAGCGCATTTGGTGATGATTGCGCACAGTGGCGCAATTAGTTTATTTTTCTGTGGGTGACTAATAAAAGGTGCGAAATAATATTTGTTGCTAAGCTGAAATTTTTTGTAAGAAAAAAAAAGTTTAAGATTTCATAGAGTATTCAAAAACTTGAGCGATAAAGGAATAACTTGCTAAGATATTTTTCCTTTGATTCATGAACTGAGGAGCTGCTAATTTCTTTTCCGACACATTTTTAGTAAATGGTACCTTTCAATAAATCTTTCTTCTTATTTCTGATGTAACTGAGTTTTCCGATTTCTCGATTATAGTTCCTCTATTTTTTAGCTACTATTTTGTTTCTGGGATTACTTTTTAACGCAGTATATCTCTCGTCACCACTTTTCTTAATTTATTCTCTTACAATTGATCCCAGTGAACTATGTATCTCTCTTTTTCTGTCTCTCTCTCTCTTTATGGTAGTTAGAGAACCTTACGTTCTGTGGCCGTCTGGAAACATCCACCACATCAACTGAGTCTGAGATACGACGCTTTTTCAAAGAAAAAACGCTCAAAACATCATCAAACCAAGGGTTACTTTGCCATCGCCGTTGTTATCGAAAGGTTAGAGAGAGTCTCATTCTTTCAGGCCGAACGAGCGGCTATACAAGAAGCTGCTGACAGTCTACATACATAGGTCATATGACGGTTGCAACAAATGTAATTTATATCTACTCAGACAGCTCAGACAGTCAAATGGCTATTAGCGTACTGCCGCAAACACCTAAATCAGATGGCAGAAAAATTCGCCTTGTTACTGGTATGGGTACCAGGACATTCATTGTAACATACCAGGAAACGTGAAAACAGGGGTACTTTTGGATCACTACCACTGGCCTGGCAGAGATTGGGCATGCCGCTCGCTTCGTACAAGCTCAGGATTAGGGAATTTGAGAGGTGCATGCAACACAGCCGAACTCACGTGGCCTTAGTGGGACATGACAAAATCGGGAGAGCTTCTATACTTGCAAAGGAGAGAAGTATCGTTAGTCATGAGATTACTAGCCGGACACATACTTTTGCGTTGGCACGCTGAGCGGCTAGGAGTGCCCCACAATGAATTCTGCAGGAGCTGCTTTGACGAAAAAGAACCTAAGACTGTTAGGCACTTCCTGTGCGAATGTAGGAGATGACACCAAATTTTGGGCACATGATTTTTAAATGATTTAAGCACAGCGGAAAAGCTCACTATATGGCAGCCGCTCAGAATTACTGACTCCACAAACTGGTTCAAGGAGAAGTAGGGGTTTTTTTCGAGATCTCTGTGGTATGACTGTGGTATGATTGCAGGCCTCAGTGTTTTGGCAAATAGACCAGGAAGCACGTGAACCTTACCAAAAATAGCTTACTCCTGATTGGAAAGTGGAACGAAGGTTTAGTCTTTCTGAAGCAAAGATGTCTTCATATAAAGTCGTACTTAAAAATTACTTTGTCCTCCCTTAGAATTCACGTCGACCCAGACTGTGAACAACGCAAAAACTCTAGGGGTGGACGGAAGTTCAAAGCAAGCCCAACTCGCTTAATGCTTTACCCGAAAAACTTCTCGTGAGTTTACTCAAACGCTAACAGAAGTTGGACCTTCGCAGAACGTATAGCATTAAGTGATAGTTACTGATGGTTACCATTAACCGCATGCGCTTACCCGGAAACTTTCAAGTAAACAAATTTTTTCTCATAGTAAATAATTTTTATCTGGCTAGATCGAGAACAACGTTCGATGAATTCATATCGCCTTCTTTATATAAATAACTGGAAAATTATTTTACAATTTTAATTTCAACCTATCCTAAGGGTGTTTTCAACCACTGTAGGCATTGACACGAATCAAACCAGCTCGAAGCTAGACAATTTTAATTGTTAGTTGCTATTATGGTGCTAACTATCAAATGACTAGCAATAATTAAAAACAAAGTTTTTTGTAAAAGGAAAAGAATTGGCATGTAATGGACAATTAAAAAAATATTAGAATGTAACAGTAAAATTGAAACATTGAAAGAATTAAAAAAATAATACATAAGTTTCTAAAAATTAAATGCAATAAAAAAATTTTTTTCTTAACAACACAATAAAATCCAAAAATTTTATTAATATCTAAGCATTAAATGAATTTATAAAAATACTTTCTTTTGTAAAACCATAAAAACTAAAATTTAAAATAAATTAAAATTTTAAATATATTTTTAAAAACTTAATGAAATTAAAAATATTTTTATATTCTTTTTAGGAGGGACTGAAACAAAACTGAAAACTGAAAGAAAACTAAATAAAAAAAGAAGAAAAATATATGTGATTCTAAAAAAATTTGTATTAATTACACGGAATTAAACAAAAAATAATTTTTAAATAAAAAAAATAAATTAAATCGAAAAATTTAGAAAAAATTAAATGAAAAACATTGATTAAATAAGTAAGGTAAGCTCCTAAGAATTAAGTGAAATTATTATTATAATTAAAATAAATTATAAAACATCGAAATCGCAAAATTAAAAGAATATTGAATTAAAAAAATAAAATACATAAATTTCTAAAAATTAAATTATTAAAAAATAAATTTTTTTGATAACACATTTAAAGTAAAAATTTAAATGGAGTTACACTAAAGACAAACGAATGTAATTAAAAAACAGAAAAAAATTAAATAAGTTTCTAAAAATTAAACTAAAAATTAAAATTAATTAAATTATAACTAAAAAAAACATTACAAATTAAAATAAAAACAATACGCAATTAAAAATTCTTAATTTAAAAAAAATCTGACGTTGTTTAAACACTTGAGCTGGCTGGTTTAAACTAAAAAATTTGCGGGGCTACCTGTTCAATTTGTCTTTGCCTGAAGAAAATGCAGAGATTTCCAACTTTAAATAAAATTTTATTGATGTATAATAGAAATATTATTGTCGAACTCATGCCAGCGAGACAAAAATTGTTCAAACAGCTTAGCAAATGCTGGGTCCCTAAGCAGCAATGTACCTATAACGATGAAAATGTATCGATAGGTATAAAAAAGACAAAATGCCCAACAAACCGACGAAAGTCGCTAGCCATGTTAAAAATTTTCAACATACTCTGCACTTAAAATGCAGACAACGTGCATTGGTGGCGACACCAAATTGCATGGACAAAAATAAATATTGGCTCGACAGAAAGGCAAAACCAAGACACAGCAATGACCAGAACAAAACAAAAAAAAAATACAGAAAAGGAAACACATAAGGTATGCCTGCAGGAAAAAAAGAGTTACAATTGTAACGATAGTGACAATAAGAGTCGCGACAAGAAAGCCACTAAAAAATAATAACAATAAAAATACAAAATACATATATACATACATATTAAACTTTAGGGAAAAGTGAGAAAATTTTTGTAAATCAATATTTTGTATATAAAAACCACCTAGAAAGGAAATGAATAAAGTGAAAGCTGTGCTACGGGAAAATCAGCCGACAGTATCGAAGTTAAAATAGAGTGCACAGACACACACCGAAGAGGCCAGCGACAATGAGGCGAGTAAGTAATTTATGGTGGCAAGCAGCAGACTGTTATGGCGTGAAGTAGTTTGTTCGAAGCGGCAAAGATTTTCAAATCCTGCCAGCCAGGTATGGAAAACTAACTTGAAACCATACATAAAAAAACGACATACTAAAAGCGGAGAAAAAGGAAGGAACGGCTATCACAATAACGTTGCCTCTAGTAGCGGTGCCAACGAAAGCCGTTCATTTGTTTGAAGATAAATAGCAATGGTGGCAGTAATAGAGGAAACAACAACAGTCAATGGCAGCAACCAAATGCTGAAAAAGAAACAACAGGTACCATTACATTTTCTTAACAGCCAGACAGCTTGAGATGAGACTGAAATTGCGGCCAAAAAGTACAAAAACCCAAGACAAAAGAATAAATTAGAGAAAGCACCAGCGAAGCTTTGACCGGAAGTAAATAGGTTGGCTGTGTTTACAAGGCTTTGGGTTAGGAGTTCACTCAGAGGCCACATAGGTCATTGTGATGCTCAGTAGAGGGCACCACACAAGACACATTTAGTATAGAACCGTCTCTCGTTGCCTTAAATGTTCCTTGGCACTCACATACGTATAAACATACGTTCCTATGTAGGATACAGACTAGAGTAATTTCAAATTGATCAGAAACTGTGACCAACTCCCTCCCGCAGACCTACTAATTGAGAAAAAACACATCATCGTTCTCACTGATGCATTGTGCTAAATTACTGGCTCCCTAAAGTGAGGTTGACAGCTGTTCAGAGGTGGCGCTAGACCGGGTCACGCCAACGTCCTTTTTTGCAGGGTTCCCGGAAATAGGAATATTAAAGAGAGCGCGGTGGCCAGTAAGATGGTCAGACAAGCTTCGAAAAAGCAAATAAACTACGGGACAACTTTGAAAGCTTAAGGACTCTTTGACCGAGCCAATGTTTCAAATATTACATATACTAAAAAGTTCTCTCTGAAGAAGCTGTCGAGGTGACCTAAGGGATTAATCGACTCTCCAATTTTATATCGCCAACTCCTAGTTTCCAGATTGGTATCATACCACTTTTCACCTTGCCTGGAAAAGATAACGACAGTGAAAGCATCAGGCTCCTCAATTTTGTCGTAAACAGTAAGTATTTCAGCAGATATTACAATGAATTTGTGCAATAAGATCTGTTAGAGGGACAATCTGCTTCCTGGCTCTCAAAAATGGCTTTTCCAAATATGCCTCCAATGAGTAAGAAGTCTTCACATACACCTTCCAACCCTAAACCAACCTACCGTAGATCCACATGTCACTCTTCCTCATTCGCCGGCACGCACCTGGAGGGGTCTCACACCATCTCATTTCTATACTTATTGTTAACACTGTGGTTGTTTTTGTTTCTGTTGCCAACGTTTTGCTGTACCAACCACAGGATCACAGCACATCTCCAGCGATTGCAAACACCTTAACGAATATACCGAATAGCAGCACTTCAACAGTACAACGATGCTGCTACAGTGCATTCGCACTAATTTCGCACAGCATCAATCCTCTAACGCTATTTACGCCATACCAACTTTTGTATATACAGGGTGTCCCATAAGTAACGTGCCAAACTTTAGGGGAAGG